>NW_017731359.1:1611181-1657462 GCF_001890085.2 Hipposideros armiger | reverse complement strand
CGCCCCCCCAATTTAAACCTTCCCAGCATGGATCTATTTTCTTAGCATGGTCTAGCCAATCAACAAGGACTAGCTAATCAGACAATCCCCCAATATATGGCTACAGGCAGCCATCAGTGTGGTAAGATGAGATGTGAGGTGGAAGAGGTTTATTTTCTAAGTTAAATATGGCTTTTTACACACATAACAATTAAAAATATGTTCCCTATAATAAGCGCTGGTATGTTTATATTATGTGCATCTCTATCCTTTTATTTTGTAGGACCTTTTCATCTAAACTTCATAATGTATTTGTGAACTCCTGGATAGTCATACCATTCACTACTAACCTGCTCCAAAATTAGTTATAATCTTTGTAAATTCTGAAAATCTGCCTTTTTCTAGATGTCCTCCTTTAAGTTTTCTTTTAAGTGACTCTTGAAAACAATGCTCCTAAACATTGGAAATATAAGATACTCCCATATATCCTTTATCCAGATTTGCCAGTTGTTTCGTTTTCTGTACCCAAAAGGCTCTCGCTGCATGAATTCCAAACTGTGCACCGAGGTACTCTTGGGCACTGCGGTCAACTCACAGGGGAACTTCAGGATATCTTAAATTTTGGGAGAAACAGTGACATCTGTTGGACATGACCTGAACTACGACTATTAAGTTGTTGGGATTTAGTTTTCTTTTAGTCTAGGAGAGCTTGGAAAAAATACTGCAGTACTAAGGGCCCCGTGAACTGAGAAAGTCTGGGAATCTTCTCCTCTGGGCATTAAAGTGATCAAATTAACATTATTATTATTTTTTGTACACAATTGATCAAAACAGCTTAAATGTATTACCCAAATTTTGACAAGTAATTATTAAACAGAAAAGTAAAATTTTATCCAAAACACACTTATTAATGAGTAGCATGGGACTTTTTTCCCCCCAATTAGTTCATGTGTCTGTATATGAATTTTACTGACTTGACTGAATCAATTTTTATTGATATTTTTGTTTTGCTGATGTAAGCCTTGATAAAACTTGTTCACATAAGTAAATAGATGGAACTAGGAAGAGCTGTATTTTAGCAATGTCATTATTCTCTGAACTCCTTTTGAGTTATATACCAAATATATAAGCAAAGAGTGGGCCAACTACCATACTTGTTGAAGGATTTATCCTGTAGACCTGTACCGACCAATAGCCATTTGGCCACATGTGGCTATTTAAATTTAAATTAATTAAAATTAAATAAAATTTAAAATTCAATTCCTCCATGGCACTAACTGTATTTCAAATGCTCAAAAGCCAGGTATAGCTAGGATTACTATATTTGACAGTGCAAATACAGAACATTTCTACCACTGCAGAAACTATTGGATAGTGCTGGTCTGGACATTAAAGTCATCCTCTTTCTGAATACTTATACCAGTATTTTAAATAATTTCTGTTTTGGTTACCCAGAGGCTTTTCTACCCCAGGTAAATGCAGCATAGTTTTTTATTTTAATATACATGTTATCATGTATTTTTTTAGTTATTTCACTCTTTTATTCAATGATGTTTTTGAGATTGTCATTGATTTATGTAGGTTTTGTTCATTTGTTTTGCTGTTGAACATTCTATTGTATGAATATACTTTATCGACTTTCACACATGGATAGTTGTTGTTTTTTTCCCCCAGTTTCTTTGTCCTTAAAACTAGTCCTGCCCTGAAGCTGTTGTTTGTGTCTCCCAGGGCCCATGTGCAAATTTCTCTAGGATATATACCTTCCTGGGTCATAGGATATTTCTGTCTTCAACTTTACTGGATGATGCCAAATCGCTTTCCAAAGTGGTTAGACTAATCCACACTCCCATCACTTCTTCATGTATTATGTCAAATTAGGTGTGGCTATGGCTGACGGAAACAAAGAAACGAGCATGAATAACAGTGGCTTACAGAACCAAAAAGAAAAGTTTGTTTCTCTCCATGTGGATAAGGTGTGGAGGTAATCAGTTCAGTGCCGTGTGATGGCTCCAGGATCACTAGGTTCCAAGCCTCCTTTCTACAACATGTGGTTTTTACCTCATGGTACAAGGAGGCTGCTTGATCTCTAGCCATCATGTTTGCATTCAACCCTCAGAAAAAGAAAGAGGGAAAGAAGTGCATGCTTCCTCTATCTGACATTTATAAGAACATTTCCTAGAATTTGAGCAATCTGTATATACTTTCTAACCTGTTAGCTAGGCCTTAATCACATAGTCACACCAAGATACAAGTGTTACTGGAAAATGAGGTCTTTATTCCTAGTGGTGACATTTCCAGCCAAAACTCAGTGGTTTTTTGACCAAGTAAGATGAAGAATGCTGGGAAATAACGAAAGTGTTTTCTTCTCCTTTCCATACACTTTGCTATACTTCCCTGGCTACTGGAGGATGACCATTTTTTGAAGTTTATAGGCCATTTGAATGTATGTTTCTTACGCACTATACATTTTGATGAGTTTTTTTTTCACTTGATAATTTTAACTTTTAGATTTATATATATCACAGAATTTATAATTGTTATCTGTAGAAAGGTTTTCCTGATATCATTTACTCTACTGTTACCTGAAATAGAGACCTAATTTTATCATTTTATACAGCAGTGTTGATTTAAATATACCCATATCTGATATATCCCTTTTTTAATTCTTTGTTTTTGCTTGCCATTCTTACTGCACCCCATACATTCTTTCTGGAATCATTTACCTTCTTCCTGAGGTGTAGCCCTGAAGAATTCTTCAGTGAGGGTCAGTTACTTATAAACTCTCAATTTTTGTTTGAAGTGTCTTTATTTTAGCCTCATCCTTTGAAGATAATTTTAGGTGGCAAATTATTTTCTCTCAGAAATTTAAATATATTCCACGTCTGGTTTCTAGTTTCTGTTGTTGCAGTTGTGAAGTCAGATATCAGTGTTGTTTCTTTCATGGTAAATTGTTATTCACTTTGTTTTGTTTGCTCTTAAGATCTTTTCTTCATGTTTGGTGTTTTGCAAATTCACTCAGGTGAGGTAAAATATATGTGTAGATTTCTTTATATTTGTCCTGCTCAAGGTAATTATACTTCCTGATTCTAAGGATTCATGTATTCTGGGGAAATTCTGGAAATTTCTCAGTAATTATTTCTTTGAATAGCTGTCTTATTTTTTTTCTTATCATACCTAATGCTATGATAGGCCTTCTTTTCCTTTACATAACATAATTTCTTTTTCATATTTTCCATCTCAATGTCTCTCTGTGCTTTATTCTGGCTAATTTCTTCAGTTTTATCTTCTAGTTCACTAATTCTCTCTTCATCTATGTCAAATTTGATGTTTTACCTGTCCATTGAATTTTAAATTTTAATTCTTTTTTTTTCCATAAACAATCTAGTTGAATCTTTTGTAAAAAACCTGTTTGGTCATATTTTGTATTCTCTTTTATTTGGCTTATATTTCCATTCCCTCCTTTATTTCTTTATACTTATAAAACATACTGTTTTATATTCTGAATTATGTAATTCCAGTATTTGAAAACAGTATTTCTTCATCAGATCTTTCTCTTTGTGACTTCCGTTGGCTCTTTCTCATAGTATCTTGTTTCCTCATGGGTTTTGTGATTTTTATTTTTATTTTCTATCATGAGATCATGTAAACAGGGACTTTTTCTGAGCAAATTCTATGAGTCCACAGTTTAGGATACATTTTTCTAGAATGGATTTGAATTTTCTTCTGCTACCTGCCTGGAAAGAACTATCAACCAAGGAAACTTTAATTTCTCAGCTTGGATATTTTTAACCCATATATGTAATGTAATTTCAACCCCAATACCTATATGACAGCTAACCTGTGGTTATCAATTGGGTATTCATACATCCTCATTTGCCCAAGACAGCCCTAGTTGAATGCTCTTTGTCTTGGTGTAATTATTAATAATTACCTTTTCCACTCTTAGAAGAGTCCCTGTTTGGATTATAAATTATATGTTGCCCTGTTAAAAATACTATAAAGGCCAGCTTTTTGTCCCTTCCAACTATAGCCAAGGCTGAATACAGGTTTTATTATTTCTCCTTTTCTGGGGCAGAATTCTTAGTTTCACTCTTTCATTAAACGTGTATCTCCCAGAATCCTGATTTTAAGGTGGGGTTTCCATTCCAGCTTCTCAAATAAGAAGCTCTAGGTTTTTGTGGATTGGCAGGTACCCTCAGGGCAGCTGCTGGCTGTAGCATGTTTACCTCTCTGGATTCATGCTTCTGCTTAGTTCTTTGCCTCTAAGGGTTTTCTTTACTTTATTGTTAGCTCAGCTATATATTTAAAAGGATGTTGTAAATCTTTTATTCAGAATATTTAGTTGTTTGGTTGCAGGAAGTATTTTTCCCCCTACAACAAAATCCCTGGGCTCCTCATAAATACTGACTTAACTACATGTGGTATTGGAAGAGCTGACTTCTCCAGTGTTGAGGTAGTCCAGAAACTTCAAAGAGTAGGTTTCTTACTTGAGAGCTGGCACTTGTCTCACTTTGTTGAAAATAGGAGGAAATTTACTTGAAGGAAAAAAAAATTATCTTTTAATGTTTTATATGCTACAGATATGAACTGAGAGCATAAAGGAAAATCACTTTCGCTTTTATAACAAAGGAAATAGATCTGTGCCAATGTGGAAGATAAAAGACCTAGTATATGCATTTTATAGATGAAGAAAATGAGGCCCGAAGAGGCTAACTAACTTACCCAGGGCCCACTATTAATAAGTGATGGAGCTGATATTGGAACCCACAGCCTTCCAGTCTATAATACTCATGCCCATAATCACTACCTCATATACATTATATTATATGCATTCTTCTATCATCATAGAATCTATGTTCATGGGGGGAGGTATTGCTACATTGATACCTGTTGTAGCCTTCCTACAAGGCTGGTTGATAAATATCCAGAAGTTACTCAGCAAAGGATATAAAGGATACAAAAAGGGGGAAAAAAGAATGTCGACTTTGTTACAGATTATACTTATGATGGGGAAACACAGACCTTTCAATCATAAATCATAAATGCTTTCCATTTCTCAATCCATTTTCTCATTCTTTTCTATCTGCCTGGAAGGCTCTTTCATGTTTGTTTACCTGAAAATTTCTTGCTTACTCTTTTTATGTAGCTCAAGTATTATCTCCATTTAAAATAATCTCTCATGAATCCCATCCTCCCCATAGGCTTTCTCAGAGAGAATTACTAATTCACTCATCTGTGTTCTCATAGCATTTTTACATAATTTTATAGTAACATCTATCAATTGTATTATGTTCAACCATGTTAAATCATCATTTTATAGGCCAAAATGGTTAAATGTCAGCAATATCATATGGTTCAACCTAAATATATATATATTATATATAATATATATATCCCACTAGATTTATGGATAAAGAGCATGTGTCATTTACCTTTGTTTCTTTAATTAGTCCCTGGGCATATGCTCAAAATATGATTGTTGAATTGAATGAATATTCGTACCCCAGGGGCAATATTTAAAAATATTAATCACCAATATCTACTACATGGACATCAGAACTGATACTGGTGTTAAACAACTGTTAAAACTGTGCTCGGCCTATCAGCTGCATATCAACCCAGCTTATGCCAAGGATACATGCAGAATAAGACTTTTGAGGTTGTAGTGAACCCCAAACTGGGGTTCTAACCAACTACATTTAGTGCTTGAACCTTCTCTATAACAGTGCCCCCAAATATCACTGTAATCTCTAATAACAGGGAACTAAGAACTTTCTGTAGTAACCAATTCTACCTTTGAGCATCTCTCATCCCTAGAAAAAAAAATTCTTCCATTAGACGCTACTGTCTATCTTCCTTTAACCTCCATCACAGAGCCTAATTATACATATGTTTAAGGGCTTCAGCACAAGTCCTATTCCTCTCCTAGACGACAGCTCTTCAGATATTTGAATATGGTCACTAGACCTGCCCCCAGTCATTTCTTCTAAAGGCAAAGTTTCCTTGGTTTCTTACACTCTGTATTACTTTACATGGTTCATATTTCCCATAATTGTAGTATTCTTGGACTATTTTTGTCTACCTATGATGTCCAGAACAACCTTGTAATCCAAGTGGGCTATGACCAAAGCAGAGGAGAGAGGGTCTGTCCCATCCCTCCACCACACTTAGGACATGGTTTGACAGCATATTGAACATGACAATGAGATACACCAAAGCATTCCTATGGTATAAAACAAAAGTGTGATCCCAGTCCTAGGGAGCCATGCTATAAGAAGGACAAGCTAGACACCTAAATGAGACCTGTGGTTCTCAATCTTGGCTGTGCATCAAAACTGCCCATAGAGCTTTTTAAAATGTAATGTCTGAACCCCATGCCAGACCTACTGAATACAACAGTCTAGATGTGGGACTTTTCAAAAGGGTGTGGGAGGCAGTATAAAGTGATCAAGAGCAAGTGCTATGGAGCAAGACTGCCTGGATTCATATCTGGACTCATAATTTTGTAAATTACTTAAACTCGGTACTTTCTCATCTCTAAAAAGTTATAACAACCTCAAAGGGCTATCGTGAGGATTAAATGAGTTACTATAAGTAAAGCACCTAGAACAATTTCTCCCACTTTGCACATGCTAAGTGAATATTGTCTGTTATTATGATCTAGGTGTATTTAAATCTCTACTGCTGGTTTTCATGCATAAGCTGAGAAAGGACTGGTGTAGAACATGTTATGACATGATAGTCAACTCTGTCAGAAGGGGCAGGTTACAGATGATTCTCCTGCCTTCCTTAAGCAAGAATTCCTAATTCCGTATTTCCCATTGGTTTGTCACCACAGTGACCCCACAGAGACTTCAGCTCTCAGGCGGTCATCAGGAATGTAAATGCTGGTGAGACAATGCCTCTCCCTTCCTCCCTCTACACTTACGGAATGCTCCGGATCAGCGCTTCTCACATCTTCAGATCTTACAAGCTACTTTAAAAAATGGGAACATAGATTTGCCAACCTTTTATGTTACTAAGAAGGAATATTCAGAAATTATAATCATATCTACTATCATAAAAGACATTGAAACACTAAAGCAGTACAAAGTTGTTCTCTCAGGATAAATAATAAGGCCACCATAATTAAGTTCAACCTATGACCTCTTTCTTGGTCTATGACTGTAGTTTATTTAATTGCATATCTTTGTTAATTACAAATGTGGAAAATTTAGCATCAGTCAACATCATCACTTTCTTTGCCTGAACCTTCACATACAATTATAATTATAGCATATGCATAGTGAACCTTTAAATTTAGTAAATGCTGCCTGAATAGAAAAAAAAAATTTCACTCTTGATTGACAGCTAAGTTTTGGCCTGTTTATGTTTACTAAATTGGGTTTGTTTTGCTAGTCCATCTTACTATAAGATTTATGTAGCTGTATTTTGGAATGAAATTTGACATATGTTTCCCTATACACGTTTTTCTTATTTTTGCTAACGAAAATTCTGCCAATTGGGCACTGGGAAAGTATCTGCCGGTAGTTAATGCTAATAGAGACACCAGAGCGTTCTGTCTGCTATTAATCTGTGGATAATGAAAGGCCCATTTCTTAAGTACACACAGAAGAAAGAATAGAAAAAATACTAGCTATGACACCGAATGAATTGCCTTCTTCCCACACTGCTGTGCCCTTGTAACCTAGGGCATGTAGAGCAGGCTGGCAGCCATCGCATTACAGATTTAAAAGTGCTGGAATCTCGCAGTCCTGTAGCAGGTTGCCTGATGGATTGGTGAGTAATGGACTTGAAGAGTGCATTACTGAGCTCTAGACTAATGGCCACCTCTTGCCCATGGCCTCTATGGTAGATCATTCATTGTGCTGCCTCATCAGCTTCCTGCCAGTCTTTATCTGGCATGAGCACTGGCTGTTCCCACGCTGATTAATCCCCTGGGAATGAGTTCCACTGCAGGTCTCAGTGTGGATTGCACAGAAGTGGAAATGTTCTGGTGCAATGAAGACAACACAACTTCTCTTCCTCATTTTAGAAGATGAAATTACCTCATCAATCACCATATTGCTATATATGACAAATCTTATAAAAATTTTAAGAAATTTCCAATAAAATAAATGCAATGATTGGTAATCTCCATGTTTTAAGTTCTACAAGGATGAAAAAATCTTAGATGGGATAGCTACAATGTAAACTTGTTAGGATATCAGTCGTCTAAGGAGACATCACATCACAACATACCTGTATATCGCATTTTTATTTAGCTTTTCCCTTTCTCAGACAGTTTGCTGATTCCAGAATTTTAAAAGGTGAAAAGTCTATACTTTCCACCTATAAAGTAAGGTAGACTTTCCTCTGAAAGGCTTATAACATAGTATTTACTATAAAGAGTCACAAATGGAATTTGATGGTAGAATTTTATTCAGCAGAAATGTATGACATAACATTTGATTTAGTACAGAAAATTATCTTGAGTATTTAACAGAAAAAAATCCTTAATTTATATACTGTCAAAGTAGAGGTCTGCACAAATTATAGATTTGCTACATTGTTATTAATTATAATTAGCACATTATAGGAATAGCACTCATTAAATATTGTGGTCTTTTGATGCTTTATCAACACAAGGATATCATATTTCTTCAAATCCAGTTTTCCAAAATTGAGTGTGAAATAAGACAAGAAACAAAAGCAAATAATAAAGGGCTGTATGTACCTCAGGAATAAGTACAGACTATAATTCTAGCAGAATTTGGAGAAGAAAAAGTAAATGATGGCTAGAGGAATAAGAAACATCATGGAGAAGATGAAGGGTAAGCTGACATTTAAAGACTAGAATTAGGGTAGGCAATAGGAAGGGTGGGTATTTCATGTCTATACAATAGCATGAGCAAAAGCCAGAATTATTGAGGAACAATGCATATTAATGGACTAAAAAGGAGAAAAGCCTAATCAGACCACAGGATATGTGTTTAGAAGTACAGTTGACCCTTGAATAACATGGGAATTAGGGGTACCCAGCACCCAAACTGTCAAAAATCCACACATAACTGAAGTTCACTCTCTGTATATGCAGATTCCCAGCCACAGATCAAAAATGTAGTAGTAGGAAATAAAATACAGGCTGAGAGGACTTCTGATTTGGGCAATGTGGTAGATTAGATCATTTAGAAACCCTCTAGGTATAATCATTTGGAAATGATAGATAAATTAGAAATCAACCCAAGTCATAGATGTTGACATTGTTGTAGTAGGTTTTAATACCTGTAGAGCTAGTGAGCCCTCTGAGTTTTTCACTTTTAGTGTTTTCAGGGCTATTCTTATGTGTTTGTTTTTCTATATGAAATTTACTGTCTACTTGTCTAACGCCATAAATAATTTGCTGATATTTTATTATAATTGTACTTACTTTATAAATCAATTTAGGGAGAACTGATATCTCCATAATGTTGAGTTGTGCCATCCAAGAACAGGTGATGCCTTTCCATTGTGTGAAGTCTACTTTTGGGTCTTTTGAGTCTTGTTAACATTTTTTCCCATAAAATTTTACACATTTATTGTTAAACTTATTTATAGGTGCTTATATTCTTTCTTAATACTATAAATGGGGTTTTCTCTACTATTATATCCTCTGATTATTATTTATATACATGAAAGTGGATGATTTTTTGTATGTTAATTTTAAATTTTGCTCTCTCAGTTGTTTCAGTTTTATTTTTTTTTTCTGGGAATGTCAAAGCATGCTATCATATCATTTGCAAATAGAGATAGCTTTACTTCTTCTTTATCTATTCCTAGCCTTTAATTGATCTTTCTTATCTAATTTCATTGGCTAATACCTTTAGTACAATATTGAGTAGTAGTGTAGATACTGGCCATCTTTGTTCCTTTTCATAGTGGAAAGTCTTCTTGAGGTTTTTTGAGCAGAGATGTTTAGAGATTGAAGTAGTGTTTTAAAAATATTAAAATATTAGTATAGAAATGGCAAGTAGAACAGAATACAGATGAAAATAAATTTAAGAAAGGGAAAGTCAGATGGGAAGGATGTTGGCATAATATGCAGTGCTTATTAAACCTCTAAACTAGGGTAGTATAGTAGACTTGGAGATGAAAGAATAATAATGATAGCCAATAACAATTTCAACAAGTTTATTCTTTTCCATATTACAAAGGGCAACATCTTACCACTCAAAGGACTAAGTTGAATCGTATCAAGTTTCATCATATTCAAGGATACTATGCATTTTTTAAAAATTAAATTTACTGGGGTGACAATGATTAGTAGAATTATATAGGTTTCAAGTGTACAATTCTATAATACATCATCTATATATCACATTGTGTGTTCACCACCTAGAGTCAGCTCTCCTTCCATCACCATGTATTTAATCCTCTTTATCCTCTTCCACCACCCCTCTCTCCCCTTACCCTCTGGTAACCACCAAACTGTTGTCTATGTCTATAAGTTTTTGTTTCTTTGTTTGGTTCATTTGTTGTTTTCAGTTTTATATCCCACACATGAGTGAAGTCATATGGTTCTTGACTTTTTCTGTCTGACTTATTTTGCTTAGCATGATACATCTCAAAATCCATCCATGTTGTCATAAATGGCAGTATTTCATCTTTTCTTATGGCTGAGTAATATTCCATTGTGTATATACCATATGTGGTATATATAAATATGTACTTCTAGCATTTGTTACCGCATTGCTAAGTGACTACTCAATGTGCAATAGGAGAATAAAAGGAAAGTAAAACAATTTAAATGACTAAAAGTTTGATAGCATCTGGTTACAATTAGAATCCAAGCTAATAAATGAAGCCTCTTAAATTCCGAAAAGTGTTCCCTATTAAAAATACTTTCGGTGGGAACAGAATTATGGTTTCAATGATGCAAAAGAATAGTGCAATTACATATACAATTATAAAAGGAAAAGAACCCTAATCCTGATTTCCAACTACTATCATAAGACTATTTTTCAAGATATAATCAAACTTTCTGTAAATAAAGTCTCCAATCTGAATATGAATCCTGGACTATCCTGAAATAGAAAACAATAAGGCCTCTCCATCTTCCCTTTACAGCAGGGGTTCAGCAGCTTTTCCATAAAGAGCCAGATAATAAAAGTTTTAGGCCTTATGAGCCCAACAGTCTCTATCACAATTACTCAACGCTGTTTTTGTAGCATGAAAGTAGCTACAGACAACGTAAAAAAATGAACATGGCTGCATTCCAATAAACCTTTATTTACAAATCCAGTGGTGGGCCAGATTTGGCTTGTGGATTGTAGTTTCCCAGCCCCTGCTCTAGTCTGTCTGTATGGGAACCTCCTGGAGACTTTACTCCTCCAGTATAGTCTGGAGCTGTGCTCTTAATAAAAAGGTAATGTGAGCTACATATGAATGCTGAATTTTCTAACAGTTACATTAAAACACACACAGGTGCAATTAATTTTGACAATGTTTAACCCAATATATCCTGAATGTTATCATTTCAATGTTAGAAATTTATTTATGAGATGTTTTACATTTTCTTTCACACTAAGTCTTTAAAACCTGGTGTGTATCTCACACTTTTAATATATCTCAATTCAGAGTAGCCACATCTCAAGTGTGTCTATCAGCTACTATTGTATATTAGGCTGTGCATGCCAACTCGGGGTTTTTTTGTGGTTTGTTTTTTCTTTTATCACCACCTCCTATTTTGTCTGTCACTCAACTTGAATCAAGTTTTTGTCCCTTTCACTCCACTGAAAAACTCTCTTGTAAAGGCGACCAATGACCTCTATCTTGCCAAATCATATAACCAGTTTTCATTTCTCGTTTTACTAAAACTCTTGGTGGCATTTTATACAGTTGATTACTCCCTCCTTTTTCAAATGGCTTTTTTGTTGTTGGTTGTAGCGGCGGTGGTGGTTTCTGGTTATTCTCCTGTGATACTGGTTACTCTTTTTCAGTCACCTTTGATGCCTCCTTTTTCTCTTCCTGACCTCTGTTTTTTGGGCCAACTTTGGGCGTTTTCTCTGTCTCAGCTCACACCTAAGGTGATCTCATCCAGTTACGTGGCTTGAAATTACAAAATGTATGTCTTTCTTAATTTCAGACCTATCTTATGAGCCCCACTCTATCTATGTTTGGATATCCAGTGGTCGTCTCAAATTTAACCTGGCCAAAATGAAGCTTTTTATTTCATCTTCAATCTGTTCTCCTTTCAGTCTTCTGTCACTTGGTGAAGACATAGCCATTCACTTCATCCAATTCCTCAGCAAATCACATAGCTCTGTCTTCAAAATGTATCCTAAACCCCTCCACCTCTCACCACCTCCACTGCTAGCACCTTAAGTCCAAGACACCATAATAATTTCTTGTTTAAACTTCTTTAATAATCTTTTATCTTGTTTCCTTACTTTCATTCTGCTCCCCTATCTCCACCCTTGAGTCTGTTCTTTACAAAACAGCAGTAGTCATCTTAAAGCATAAATATGTAGCCTTTGATTGTTTCCATCATGGTTAGGATAAAATTCAGAATCTTTAGCGTGGAGTCTGTTCCTCCTGGCTACTGTTTATTTCTCTCACCACTTTCTCCCCTGTTACTCCACTTCAGCCACATCGGCTAGACTTAATTTTTTTAAATGTGCCAAGCTTATTCTGGTATCAAGGCCTTTACATTCTGTCTGGAAAACTCATCCCTGAGATCTTCAGAGGGCTTGCTCTTTTTACATCATTAAAGTCCCAGCTAGAATGTCAACTCCTAAGTAATAGATCGCCCTTTCAAATAATTCCCCTTAATACTCTCTCTTTTTTTACATGGTTTCCTTTATTCTTCATAGCACTTATAGCTACCTGAAGTTACATTTTTGTCCATCTACTTTCTACTTTTTACTCCTTCACTAGACAGTAAGTTTTGAGAATGAAGGGATGTTGTCCTACTCACTGTTGTGTCTCCTGCATCTAGAACGATACCTGGCATGCACTGAATCCTGAGTAAATGAGTCTGACAGATTTCAGGACGCAGGTCAGGTGTCTGACCTAATCAGAGTTAGTTGCTTAGGTTGTCTTCTAATGCTGACCCAGGCCATATGGAAGCAAACCACCTCCTAAGAATACAAGGTTCTGGCACAAACTAATTCCTGTCATCTGTTCCATAACGGGAGCTTGTTCCAATGCTTATTAGTAATTGGGGTGTAGAAATTCTCAGCAATGTCTGCTAATCAGCTAATTTGCCTGTTTCTGTCAGTAGTGACTAGCGATTAGTTTCTCCTGCCCAGTCTCCACCTAACTTGCCTTACAAGAGCTTCCTTTTAAACCAGGAATTTTCTTTGCTTGCTTTGCCATCTCCCCGCTTGGCTTTTCTTTCTTTAACAAGCACAACAGCATGCTGCTGCATCTTCAAAGAGTAAATTAATTCCGTCCGCAAAAGGGTCAAGTGCTAGAAAGTGCATAGCCATGCACTTTGCATGGCAGGATACAGGAGATATGATGCTAATAAGATTCTAAGATGAGAACAGCAGACTGTCTCTGGGGATTCAGATGAAGGGGTCTGTAAATTTTAAAAGAAATGGTCTCCGAAAACTAATGATGTCTGCTTTCCAATTCATTAATAATGTGGAGTGGGGAGATGGGAGTGAGATTCAGGCCATGCTTTGAAATATCAGAACGTAACGAGGAAGAAAACAGTAAGAACAATCTCAATGGGGTCGTAAAGCTGGGAGAAGGAGGCAAAGTGTGAGAAGATGTGGTGGTGCTATATGGTGGGGAGGGAATCAATCCACCCCATGTGTGTATATTTATGTGCATACAGTGCCTTTATCTATACATGAGTAGATAAAAAAGTTATTCTGTTAGGAAAAAAAACACTGCAACATTGATAAGGCTTTTGCAATTTTCATATTTAAGGTGACTCATAGAGACTATTTCAAGGATTGAAAAAAACGCGTCTAAGCTGCCTGCCTTTCTAAATTTACAAACTCTGCCCTTCACCTCTTTGCATTGCATACAAGGAACTGAGTAACAAGAACCTCAACCTCGTTTGTAGTTAATAGTGGAAGAAAAAAACCCCTCAGGCAAAGCCTAATGAACCAAGAGCAATTCTGAGCTCTCCTCTGTAATATCTGCCGAGGCAGTGTCTTTCCAAGGGCTGCCTGGACATATCGTGTGACCTTGCTGCTTTACATCATTAAAATTTCCCATTACTAGAATGGTGTTTGCATGGAGGAGCCATTGTGCAGATATTATGGCCGCGTCTCTCCCTGCTGCATTCGGAGTTTGTGCTAATAGAAAATGCCTCTCTGCTTGAACAGTTCCCTCGAGCGGGGAGGTATGCAGCAGCGGGAGAATTTAGCTTTGGCTTTTATTTTGACAAAGCTATTACATTTTGCAGATTGAGGTTATGGTCTTTTCTCCTATCTCTGTATTTTATCTGCATGATATTTTCTGATCTCCCTTTAAAACCCCCATTAGTTACGATGGAGGCTCTGGGGTGGCAGCCTGCCTTGGAGCCGTGATATCGTCAGCTTTTCCTACCAGCCACTAAATAGACTGACTGATTCAGTAGTGTTCAGTCATGTGGCACCTTTCCAAGGGGGCTAGCCTCAAAAAGGTGACATTTGTGTGCCAGACAGACATGAGCATGTGTCCTGCAACCTCCAAGGGACCAACCATCTTAAAAGCAAAAAAGTGCTGCCTCATTCTTCGGGGCCATAGGTTCTGCCGGACAGAAGCTTCTCCTGAGCTTCTGAGCTTCCTTCTTCAGCAGGTGGCCTGCTGCACCATGAAGCTGTCGAGATTGGCAGCTTTGGTGACATTGCCAAACCCCAGGGCCACTCTCAGCCCATTTTACTAACCTCCTAAGAAGTTGCTATTCTTGTTATAATCTTCCTGATTTCGTTTCATCCACAGTCACAGAACAGGTTACCTATTCATGCAACTCTGCACTTAGATTTTAACAGAAAGCTTCACAATAATGAATACTTTTGCCTAGAGAGGTGGACATATTTCAAAATACTGGTTATACAGAGATAAACTGTTTAGAACCAACTGAAAGGAAGAGATTCCTTGGCCAGCTCTCCCAAGTCTTTAAGCAAGCCATGGCCAATAGAGAGATTTCGAACCCAAAGCTAGTGCCTTTATTTCTGAAGCAAGATAGTGTTAACATTTCTTTCTCCGTGGCTTTCCCATTTTAAGAAAATTCTTCCCAACAAATGCCTCTGAAGCTGGGAGCATAGATAGCACAGCACACCCTGTGCCTTGAGCACGTCACTTCATCCACCTTCTCTTGAATGTGCTGGCCATGCAGTCAAGAGTGGAGAGTGTCACGGAAAGGGGATTGTAGAGGTGAGGAATTTATTTCCCTGGGAAATCTCATTAGCGATGCAGTGCCTGTTTTTCATTGAGGATTCTGCTCCTCAGCTTTGTTTTCGGCTGAGTAACCGAGCCTGAAAGCTGTCTGGTGACTCACAAAAGGTCACACTGAGAGACGGGGCCCTGACCAGAGCATGCTGCCTACCTGTGATTGATGTGTATGAAAGCTGTCTTGAGCCACTCATAAACACAGCAAGAATCCTGTTCTCTTTTCATCAGTGCTCTTGACCAAGACTTGATTTACTGTTTTGAAATCAGCTGCTCCTTCAGTCCTCCACAATAGCTTCTTTAATAGCTTGTCATAACAGTTGATGACAATTTGGAAAAGCTCACATATTCAATATATTTTTTAAATTGCCTTTGCACTATTCCAGGTACCAAGGCTTTATAAACAGTCTAATTGTTCCCTGAGTGTTTGCTGACCTAAAGAAAAGTGTTGATGAATCAGGCCCTCCTTTTCTATCTATGAGGGTATTGAGATGTGTATTCAATATCTTAGCAAATCACTCCTGAAAATTGGTTCCATGTCCCTGAGGCTACTTACCTCCAAAGGTGAAACAGGAGAAGCACCTGCTAGTGAAGACCGACCAGCTTTGCTATTTCTTGATGAGATTGCTTTAAAGTTTGTATTGAGAAGGGATTGAAATTGGATCTGTGTGTTATAAGTGACAGTCATTGTTCTGGGACAGAATCATCATCACCGTCCATACCCAATGAGTATGTTTGTTGGCTTGACACATCTGGCCATATGATAATGAAGTTCAAGACTGATGTCAGTATGACTGAGAGATTATAGTTGTATAGTCTTAGAAGAATCATGTGCACAGAATAGATGACTTAACTGAAACACAGCAACAATTAAAAACAAATCTCTATTTCTGGTCCATTTAATTGTTACCTATGGATGGCATGGGCAGGTTGAACTGTGCTCCCTGACCTCCATACCTGTGTTTAGGAAGGGCTGCTGGGGGGATCTTCAGAATCCCTAACAATTCATTTGACAGGTGCAACGCCACTCAGAATGGAGTCACTAGTCACACACAATGGATGCTGGTGCCACTGTACCGGCACTTTCACCCAAACATTGACTTAGCTCTTTATTCCTCTCCGTTTGTATAAATTCTACCTTAAGTTTTACTTCTTTCATGAAGCCTTCCTTGTTCTATACAGACAGTTCTATTTCTTGGCTCTGAATTTCTACAGTATTTACAGCCTGCACCTCCCAATTCTCCCTGTATCATGGGTTACTTTCTATTATTATTCTACTTTTTTATATTCCCCAAAGCACAGTATTGTGCACATGTAGGCACTTCAAAAACATTTTTGAACATAGAATATTCTGGTGAAAATGCCCAGAGATGCTGTTTGTAAGTGCTATGTTTGGTGTCATGCTAATTTGAATTTCCTTCGTGGACTTGAGCTTGGTATCCAAGGAGCCCGTTTTCTTTTAGAGGAGCCACCTGAAAAAAATTACATTTCAGCAAAGAAATGTAGCTTGAAGACACTGTCACCAGTGCCTTTTCCACTGTAAGTTTTTTTTTCTTGTCTACTCTGCCAATTTTCCAGACGATTAGACACTTTGATCCCTTCTTTTTAATTTGGAGAATTATGGGTGAGAGCAATGGAAGAGTTAGTTCAGTTTTCACCAGAGCCTATGGATAGTTGTGGAATCTGTACATATTTGGTCATAGTTTCAAAATTGAGTGGCATATGTCATTTCTCTTCAGAACAAAAGTTACATATTCAGAAAAATTTATAGAAAGTCCCCAAGTATTGGCTTTTTGTTAAAAGTTTAGTTTGATTAATTGGAACTGAGAATGAATATATATATATATATATATATATATATATATATAATTTTTTTTTCCATCACATAAATGTTATAAAGAGAGGAAGGTTTCAAGCTAGCCCTGCAGTGACTCATTGTCAAAGCCTCCAGCAAAGAAGGGGGCCTAGACTCTGCTAAGGGTGTTTTAGGAAAGAAAGATGGAGATGAAATCTCTGAGAAAGTCTGTGAAGGCAGCATCTTCAAGGCATTGGGTGTCATCCCCAGGTAATAGCTGATGTATTCTATAAAGCTAGCATGGGCTGTAAGGGGTCCTATAAAGAAAGTGTGAATAAGTGGGGAATTACCAGTTACTCCCAGATAGCTACTAGAATAAGCCATGTAGGAAGGTAAAATGAACATGAGAACAGAGTTAGGAG
Source organism: Hipposideros armiger (assembly GCF_001890085.2). Classification (NCBI taxonomy): domain Eukaryota; kingdom Metazoa; phylum Chordata; class Mammalia; order Chiroptera; family Hipposideridae; genus Hipposideros; species Hipposideros armiger. Next base: position 1,639,918 of record NW_017731359.1, on the reverse strand, counting down.
AGCTGGTTCTAGTCTTGGCTCTGCTATAACCTCTCTGGTTGACCTTGAGCGTGTCACTGCACCTCTCTGGACCTGTTTGCTCACCTACAAACTGAAGGGCTTCACTATACAAGGCTTATTTTAGCTAAAGCAAACTATGACAATCATCTTTCCTATAAAGCCAGATCCCTATTCTGCCCTCCTCACGCTGCCTCTGTATCTTGTATTTATTTCATTCTGCTGATTCCAGCCTCTCTTTTTACTCAACCCACTTCCTCTCACCTTTCCTTCCCCACAGGCTAGAATAACAAAACAGAGAGGGAAAAAATACTTAAGCACCTGCTGGTTGTCACAGACCATATTCTATTTAATATAAATATGCCTGTGCTTATTCTCTCTTAATATGAAAGCTCCTTGAGAACAAAGACTATACTTTCTTTTATTTATTTCTATATTTTAAGCACCTTATGGATTCGGAAAATATTTAATGAAGACAATGATGTTGGCATGTTGAATTAAAAAGTAGCATTCCCCCACAATTAATAATAATAATAATAATAATAATAATAATAAAAGTATATTTGCAAAGCAAAAAAGAACAATGGTGCCCTGCGAAAATCATTGAGACCAATGAGGCACTTGGGAAAAAAACAACTGGGATTTGGGGGAGGGGGATAAAAATAAGCTAGTTGGCTTGTTCACATTTGATTTCTGCATGGAATTATCCCAGATGAAAAACCTGGTTTACTACAGGGACACCTACCCTCAAAATTTTTTTTTTAAAGTAACTTTCTTTTTTTTAAAGATTTTATTGGGGAATCGGGGGAAGGGGAACACACAAGTTGCTGTCCTTTTGTTCTTCAGTCTAGTTGTGGAGGACGTCACTTCACTGGCCCATATTGGTATTGTGATCATTGCGCTCTTCCCAGCTGAGGCAGTTTGGTAGCCAGCCACTGGACGGCCGCTCACTGCGGCTCTTGGCAAGCTCACACATGGTAGCTTATGGCAGCCCACTGCAGCAGGGGCTACAGCCTACGCCATCGCCGGCGACTCGCGGCAGCCCAGCTCCAGGTTGAGCTGTTATTCACCATCTTAGCTGTAGAGGGTAGTGTCACTGGCCCTCATGTGGGATCTGAACCAGGGCCCTGCTGCTCAGAGTTGGCATCCCAAGCCAGCTCTTAACCAACGCGCCACTCGGGCAGCCCCTCTACCCTCAAATTTTGATTCATCTCCAACATGTTATATTTAGGGAGTACCAAGGGTATGAGAGGTGGTGGAAGTATGTTTTGCGAGGTGGAGGGATGGTGGAAACATTTGATACCTTGATTCTGGTGGCAGCTACACAACTCTATTTGTTCACTAAAATTCACAGAACTGTACATCTAAAACAAAGTGAATTTTATTGAATGTAAGTTATGCTTTAATAAACCTGACTTAAATTAAAAGATCATAAAAGATACCTACATCAATGTTGAAACAAAGATAATCAAGTAAAGCAGTTTGTAGACTTATTCATTCACTTATTTTAAATTTATAAGTGCAAACTACAAAAAAATATAAGAAATAATAACACTTTAACAATTAAACCGATTGACTCAGGAAAAAAGTAGTATCCCTTTTCCTATTCTTTTTTTTTTTAGCTGAGCTATCCTGCCACCTGTTGGCAGCTCAGCGGCAGCTCAGCTCGGGCCGGGCATCGAACCGCTGTTGCTCAGAGCTCAAATTCTTGAGCAAGCTCTTAACCAACTGAGCCACTCGGCCGGCCCTTCCTATTCTTTTAATATTTCTAAATGTATAGCAGAATACTGCTACTTGTGCATATACTTGTCATTAACTCTGTACTTCTTCTAGTGGATACAGTTGGTACAAACCAATTCTAATTGCTTTTATGACCCTGCTAAATAAAGCCATCCAAAAAAAAAAAAAAGCCACCCATGCCTAGTAATTTGGTTTGAGTTATATATGATTTCATGGTGAACTGAGAAGCCACTCAATTGTATGCCAGTGCATATGGTTAATTATCCTTCCTTATAGAAATACAGATAACATTGCTTCAAGTTGGCTGCTCAGACTTTCTGTCACTGCTTTCTTGAGTCTGATTGTTGTAGTTCAAGTTTTGGTGTTTTTGACAGGTAAGAGTGCTGGTGGTATCATCTCATATTTGGATGAATATTTTAAAGCTCAGTTTTTTCCATATAGGCCCCTAAATGATTATACAACAACTTCCAAGCATGTGTTTTCATGCGTAACCTATGTTCTTAACTGCTGTGTCACTGGATGTGGGAAAGACTGCACATAATTTGCTGATCTGTCTTTCAGATCCGTTCTTTCCTTCCATCATAACAGGGTTATAGCCAGCAACATGGCTAGTCATACTACCCTCCTTGCCTTCCAGTTAGTGTGACTAAATGAGTAAGTTTTCCCCACTGGTATTTGAGTGTGCGTGATGTGTACCACTTCTAGACTGGGGATTTTAAGAAAGCAGGTGTGCCTTCTCCATGCTCTCTTTTTCCTTCTACTAGCTGGAGAGAAGGGAAGTTGGTGTGTGTTTCTCTGTTTTAGTGAGTGAAAAAAAAAAATATTTTCTAGTATGCCCCTAGAAGATTTCCTTTTACATCTGAACATGGCCATGCCAAGCTCCAAGAATATCTGAGAAAATGGATATCTAGCTAGTTTAGCCTTTATAGTTGGAAGTAGGCAAGGGATAAGGGGGTTAGGTATGGGTAGCCAATAAATAATGTCTGCAGTAATGGCCTAAATACACAATGCAATACATTAAAAGAAAAACAATAGAATAAACCCAATTTGGATGGAAAAAAAATTTAAAGTTAAAAGCAGAAAATTGTGAAGCAAAAAGCCTGAAAGGACTACTTAATAAAATCATCACCTGGTTCTTTAAAATTTCAACATAATTGTGAACTCTCTGGCAATTCTGATCAAGGAAAAATAGAGACACAAATAAACAGCAAAAGATAGAGAACATAAATACACAGAAATTTTTTTTTCAAGTGCAAAAGAAAGCTAGGTATAAATTAATGCCCCAAAACCTGGAAATCTAAATTAAAAGGTTGATTTTTTTGTCAAAAATAATTTTTTTGTCACAAAAATTGGTCCAATAAGATATAGGATAGTAATATAGAAGAAATTTGAAAAGTAGTCAAAGATATATCCCTTAAAAAGACTCCAGACCAAATAGTATTATGGGTAAATTATATTAAAATTTGAAGAGATAATTCTTAGGTTAAATAAAATTCCCAGAATATAAAAACAATGGAAAGCTTCCCCACTAACTATATGGCTAGCATGATCTTGATGATAAATCCATACAAATAATAAATAACATCAGAATAAATTAATCTATGAACATATATTTAAATCCTACATAAATGAAACTACACTATTTTAAAAGTAAATAATATGTTTCTAACAGATATTAGATTCAAGCTATTGATTGATTAGAATTTATGTCTGGAATGTAAGGATAGTTTAACATTAGGAAAGCTATTAATTTAATATATTACAGTATCAGATGATTCAAGTAGAAAACCCATACAATCATTTCAAAAGATGTCAAAGAACAGTTTAACACCTATTCTTAATTAAAAACAATTTTAAAAATCCTTTCCCAAATGGAGAACAGGAAAAAACAAACACCTTAATCCAACAGAGGTATATATCACAAATCCATAATAAGCATTATAATGAAAGGTGTTTGGCATAGATGGCTAGCTGTACCCTACTACCGGTTCCCCTCTTCTTCCTTAGAAATACAATCTCTGATTTTTAGCCAGACTCATGATTGCCTGGAATAAAAGTTACATTTCTCAATTTCCTGACCACTAGGAATAGCCAGACTTAGACTAGCTAAATCTGACCGACAGATAAAAACAAAATATTCCAAGCAACTTCAAGGAATTGTCCTTGTCAACAAGTATGAATTTCAAAAGCCCACTATATCAAGTTACAAAAGGCTACACATGTTATGATACCAACTATGATAATGTTAAAAACACACAAGATAATTAATATAACTTAGAGATGCATATAAAAATTGTAAAAATATTAAAACTGGGCATAACAGTAAAACGCACCAATATCCAAGTGAATGGGAAGATAAGGGGTTGATGCTTTAACTGTACTTGTCATGTTTTATTTCCTTAAAACTAATAAAAACAAAAGCAAAAGAGTTCTGAACCAAATATGGCAAAGAGTTAACAGCTATTAAACCTCGGTCATCTTAAATGACCCAGCTATTAAATTAAGGTCATATTATTTTATGTGCTTTTTCTATGTGCATAAAATATTGTATAATTAAAAAAAATAGTTGTGTAAAATAAAGACTTTGAAACAAAGATGTCAAAATAAAACAGCAGGGGTGAATGTTGAAAGAGGAAGAAGTCCTGCCACTTTGCTTTGTTCTTAGATTCCAGAATGATTGAATGTATATGAGCCTCAGGGCTTGGCCTAATTGCCTCCTCCTCAAGTGAGTGTCCCAAAGCAAAGGCTGAAGGTAGCCTCTTTGACTTGTCATATTCCAGAGATTGTTCTGATGAGGAAATCAATTCAAATGTTCTGTAACTAGCAATAGACTATTAAATGACTACAATGAAAGTAAACTACCCTTTACTGCATGGTTGTGGGGGGGGGGGGGGGGGGGTTGTTTTTGTTTGTTTGGTTGGTTGGTTGGTTGGGGTTTTTCTTTGGCTGAGTTTATCTAATAAAGTTAAAGTTACATCAAGATAGGAGAAAATAAAAGCCTATTCATAAACAGCAGCACAAAGCAGAAAAGCACTAATAAACCTAACAAGAAATATGCAAGACCTACATGGAACAAAACTGTAAAATTTTACTGAAAATCATTAAAGAAAATCTAAACAAATAGATATTCTATCTAGTCTCTAAATAAGAACACTCAATATTTTACTGCTATTAATTCTCTCCAAATGAATCTATACATTTAAATGAAATCCAAATAAAATGGACCTTGATAAGCTAATTCTCAGATTCATCTGAAATAGAATCTCCAGGAATATTTTTTAAAAGACATTGAGGAAAAGTGATCCAGTCAGATGCCTATATGCATTATAAAGCTTCAATAATTGAAACAGTGTGGTAGTGACAGGAAAATAGAATAATAGAACAAAATAGAGAGTCCAGAAATAGATTAATATATACATGAAATTTCATTAATAAGTTTTGTATTTTAAATCAGAAAAAAAGTAAAAAACAATATATGTGCATAAATTAGACATATGACCATTCCTTCACTGACATTCACAAATATAAATGGGTTGGTTAAAGAGCTAAACCAGCGGTTCTCAACTTGTGGGTCGCGACTCCTTTGGGGGTCAAATGACCCTTTCACAGGGGTCGCCTAAGACCATCGGAAAACAAAAAGATATTTACATTACGATTCATAACAGTAGCAAAATTACAGTTATAGAGTAGCAACGAAAATAATTTTATGGTTGGGGGTCACCACAACATGAGGAACTGTATTAAGGGGTCGCAGCATTAGGAAGGTTGAGAATCGCTGAGCTAAACATAATGAACAACAAGTTTTAAAGCTATCAGAAAAGAATATCATAAAACATTTCTCTATTTTTATGGTGGGGAAGGTCTCCTTAAGCTAAAAACAATACCCAGAAGTCATAAATAAAATATACAGGTTGGATTTTATAAAAATTGAGACAAACTAGGAGAAAATATTTGCAACATGTATAATTAAAAAGGGATTAATAATCAGACTATATAAAGAAACCCTAAAAACATTAAGAAAAAAATCCAATCAAAGATGAGAAAAAAATATGAAAAGACAAATGTAGAATAAGAACTAAAATGGCCAATACACATGTGAAAAGGTTCTCCACCTCATCAGTAGTTGGGAAGAATGCAGTTTGAAAAAAGGAAGTGAGATTTGCCTGTAGATTGGCCCACACGTTAAAGATGAACAATTATTGGTATTAGGCAGAGCCTGTGGAGATGGATACTCTCATACACCCATTACCTCTCTCTTCTACTTTGCCCATTGCTCACTCTAGCCCTGCCACGCTGGCCCCCTTGCTTTCTTTCCCTAGTACATACCAGCTGACTGTCCATCTCAGTAATTCCACTTGCTGTTCCCTCTTCCTGGAATCCTCTTCCCTCAGATACCTGTGTGGTTTACTCCAGTTCTTCCTTCAGACTTTTCTCAGAGATTACCTTTTTAGCAAGGTACTACCTAACTTAAATATGCAACCAGCTCCTATCACTCCTCTTACCTATTGACATGCTTTATTTTCCTCCACATGTTAGGTAGGTGGTAGGTAGGTAGGTAGGTAGGTAGGTAGGTAAGTAGGTAGGTAGATAAGTAAGTAAGTAACCACTGCATAAATCTTTTTGGAATGAATGAAAAAGTATGCCACTGGAGAGAGTGTAAATTGGTACCAAATTTTAGGACATTTTTCATTTTAATTAAATACTAAAATAGAAATAATATGGGTGTCCCAGCAATTCCGCTTCTAGGTATCAGTTCTTAATACATTTGTGCACAAAGAGACGTGTACGAGGATGAGCAAGTATGCTGAGTATAACTTTGTTTTAATAAAAAAAAAAGAAATTTCCATCACTTATGGAGGTTAAGTTAGTGTAGTTAAACAACACAATACTATGCACTGTTATAAAGAACAAGATGGCTCTGTGTGTACACATATGGAAAGATATCCCAGTGTTATGATGTTAAGTGGAAAAAAACAGGTCACCAAAAAATATCTAAAACATAATCTTATTTATGGAAAAATAATCCAGTATGTGTGGGTGATACATAGATATAAAGATATATATATGGACATAGGCATGCACATAAATGTATATAAATTCAAATTTAAGATACAAATTGTTAATAATTTATTAACATCTGTCTATGGAAAGGAGGAGTTTGGGTGTGAGAGAGCTGGTACAGGAATATATTCTATATATTTTCATATTGTTTTAGTCTTTTACAATGAGAATATATTCATGTATTACATTTTTAATTAAGAAATAGAATGTCTCCGAGGTTATCCTCTTCTAATGTCAGTCTCACTCATTTGTATCCTGAAATGCTCTCTTGGGTGGCAGTGAATGAAATGAAGTAATGGCCAGTGTGCTGGGAATTGAGTTTAGAAGAGCATTGTGCTAGGGAACATTAGTCAGCCACGTAAGCCCCCATAGAGAAGAAGGAAAAAAAAAAAAAAGATTGAGAACTGTGTTCATGCCCCATTGTTTCATTTCCTCCAGCAGAGTCTAGAAACAAAAGAAGCCTCAAATATAGTCATGGGATGTGGAGTAGAGTGTGGGAATGGAGTCAATGGAATTGTAATAGATATGTATGATATCGGGGGTGGAGGGCAGTAGATGAGGGGTGGGGGGTTGTCACTTTGTGAGGGGTGAGAGGGATGGCAATTGCATTGTTTTGTACACCTGAAACTAATGATGATGGAAAATAAAAAAGGGGGGAAAAAAAAAAGAAGAAGCCTCCCGTTGCCTTTACTGTGGTCACAATGTGTCAAAAGTGCAGGAGGATTTTTCCCCCCCAGTTCAGACACATATTATACCTACAGAAGAGCTTTCTGCTGTATTCTGAGTAATTTTAAATTAAATGTTTCCCTGCTAACATCAAATGCAATGAAATAAATTGCAGGGCTCAGGGCACATAAATGAGTATGCTGGCAGCCCCTTCTTTTTTTTAACTGTCATATGTGACTCACCTTTGCAGGAATTTAAAAATGTTCCCTTACATGCATTCATTCTCAGTTGTTTTATTGATTCTTTTCAATTTATACACAAGTGTGTTTGTGCTAACACATGAGAACACACACACACACACACACACACACACACAGAAGTGCTTTTCTCAATCCTAGGCTTTTTTCTGGGTAAGAATTGCTTGACTTTTGTGTGTTTTTGCCATTGACATCCTTTTAATGACTTACCCAGGGTTACAGCTCACTGACCTGCGGGCCAGTGACAACCTTCTGGGACAGCTCTGTTTAAATCAGATCCCCATCCCTTCCTCCTTTTCTCCTCGATTTGACAGGATAGAATTGAGTTGATAGGGTATGAAAAGGAAGGAAATTATTTCCATTCAGATATACTAATAATGATGGAAATAACCAAAATAATGATAATGATGACTAGTATTATTGAGCATTTGCTATGTACCAAACACTATTCTAGGCACTTTATGGGTCTCATTTAATCTTTATGACAACTCTTTAATCTAGATAATATCACTATTATTACTATGTCCATTTTACAAATGAGGAAAACAAGGTGTACAGAGATTAAATAACTTGTTCAAAGTCCACACAGTTAGTAAGTGATCTAAATCTGTGCCTCCACACATACCGGGTTATTTTCCTATAAATTATAATTTAGATATTTTTCAGTGACTTACTTTTTCCACTAATGTCATAACATCAGAAAAATCTTTCCATATGTGTACATACAGACCTATCTTGTTCTTTATAATAGCTGTATAATACTGTGTTGCTTAAATATACTATATGTTATTTAACCTCTGGCTACAATCCTCCACTACCATCTCCTTGATGATGTATCTTTCCATGCTTTTCTACTTATTCATACCAACATAAAGGTACATTACATAGGGGTCATAGGGGTTGTGTGTGGGGGGAGGGGGGGGAGAGAGAGAGAGAGATTGAGATTACCAGAATTCCTTTTCCAGAATTGCCTTCTCTGTATGGTTCTCAGCTAGGATTGGCCACAGAGAAATTTGCATGAGATTTGGAAGGCAAAAATAAAGCAGCAGGAACTATTAGATTGGGGAGATTCATGCAGGGCCAGGTACTGTAGCAGCTTATATGCATTTTTGTGGCTCACCTTGTTGGCATCCGGCAGATTCACCAGTTCCCTCAGAATCTCCTTCATCTTCTCCTACTCTTGTGTCAGCTGCATGTTCCACTCCACAGCCGAGGGCATCGGCTTCTCCTTCTAGGAAGTAAAGACCCAAAAGGGGAAGTTGAAGGATCTGAGAAAAGTCACTACCTAGCTTTCTCATGGAAACCTGGAAAGACACATGTAGGTGCCAGAGAGGGAACATAAAGGGAAACTGGCAGAGATGTTTCTGAAAGCTGGCACGTCTGCACAGCTCCCACTTCTAAGGTCTTTACCCGGTGGTGGGCCTGGGGCTACTTTTGGTCAGCAGGACTAGCAGCCAGGAGGTAGAGCTGGACGTGGAGCAGGGGAAACAGTGAATGACAAACTGAAGTTCACTGGGCACCACTGCACCAGTCCATCATACCTGACTCGGATCTTCAGAGATAACGGCTACAGCTCCATTTCCACCTTCCAAGTCTCATGTGACATTCGATTTTGGCCAACTTTACACAAAAGGGAAAGTCTTCTGAAAAACATAGTTCCCTTTGTAATTTCTTCAACATTGGAACAATCCAGCATACCAGCCTTGGTGATTTCTTTTCCAATGCCTGTGTGTGTGTGTGTGTGTGTGTGTGTGTGTGTGTGTGTGTCTGTGTGTCTGTGTGTATTTTTTTACTTTTCCCGGCTCCTTAGAATCTCTAAGATAATGTTAAAATAATAATTACTATCAATGGACCTTCTGAAATAGTTCCTGATTTTAATTAAAATTGTTTCAGAATTTTGTTATTTAGAATGACATTTTCTGTTGGTTTCTGGAAAATCACCTTTATTATAGTTAAGTAGATACCTTCTACTTACTACTTACTAGGACTGACTTTTGAATTTATATTAAATGCCTTTACAACACCTACTGATATAGTAATTTTGTTTTTCCTTTTGGGATTTGGTGACATAATGAATTAAGTTGATAGATTTCTTGATATTGAAATACTCTTTTATTCCTGGACTAAACCCTTCTTGGCCATACTTCATGATAATTGTGATACATTGCTGGATTCCATTTGCTACTACCTTATAAACTTTTGCTTATATATTCAAAAATGAGATTACCCTTTTAAGATTCATCTGAGTGGATTGTAGTGTATTTTTCTGTGGCACTTCACAAGGAAGACTCAGTAATTTGAATAGATCATCTGAGGCATCAGTAGGTGACCAACAGGATGGGGGAAGGAAAGATTCAGTGTTCACTCTCATGACAGCTTTCCCATTGGTTGACCTCTAGGTCCTGAGATAAATTACTTATTGCACAACTGGCCTGCAGTTCCTCATATCTTCTTCTTCATCATGTTTATTATTTTATTATGGAGTCATTAATTGGAAGAACCATCTGCTATGATGTTTTCATATAACAGACTTAATTAGTCTTTTGTTTGGTGCTGAGTAGATTGAAGAAGGTATTCAATATAAAATGCTCTTCTATTTTACCTGAATTCAGTAGGAAATAAGCACTATTTTTTGATAATCCCCTCAACAAAAATAATATATACTCAATGTTAAAAACATAACTTTGATTCCATAAAGCCCTCACTAGGAATCCAAGTTCTTTCATATATGTCAACCACAGTAGTTTAATATGTCTGTATCTCCTTCATTCCCTTAGCCTGATATTGTCATTCAATTAAAAAAAATCTAATCTTCTAATTCATATGTCCTCTAAATAGGTAGATTTCCTTCTTGAATTACTAAGAGAAAGAGATCTGTGTACATTTATAATTTGGACAGTCTGTTATGAGGGAAAAGGAAAAGTTTGCCTTAGTTCTTCTTACTTGCCTTTGTATAGGGGACAAGTGGATATAAACCTGGGAGGCAAATGCCAGGCTTGTGCTGGAATGGCTCGGAAACAGAGCAAGGACTTTTAGGGGTCAAAGAATCCATAAAGGCAAATTGGTCTGCGCCTGCCTCAAGCTGTGGTGTTAATATTTGTAGACAGGATGCTGTAGGAATGCGAGAGAGAAAACTATAAAAAGTGATATTTAAATGGCTGTGAAGCTTGAATCTGATCCCTTTTCCATTATTCCAGAATCATTGTGAATAGAGAGAAGCAGAGAGACCCAAGCCCAAAGAAAAGCTGTAGGAAGCTGAAGAACACATGAAAATCCCAGCTGGTGAATAAAATCTACCATGTTGGCAAAACAGTGTGCATGAAAATCTCAACGTGCATCGGCTGCAGAGGCTGAATGTTAAGAAATACAAGATTAAGATGATGCTGTAGAGAACTGGGGTCACTCATGCTCACCCCTTGAAGAAAAGCCTACCTATGCTGTATTAAGTCATACACCATTTGGGTGATAAGGTAAGTTCAGCTGCTAGAGACGCAGCTTTTCTATAATGTATATATGAAAAAACACGGCAGACAGGTTATGGCTCAGTTCCCTGAATCGAGTCATCTCTAAAATGAAGGCTTGATATTAAATAGTTCTGTTGCTTTATTATTAGAGTTATAACAAATCTGAGTGCTAAATTCCTTTCATGTAGTGTCCTTTATACCAAGCTGGCAATGCCATAAATAAAATAACTGAATTCGAATATTTAACAACTATTTATTGATCACCTACTATGTGCAAAACTATAAAGATAAATCAAGAGTGGTCCTCAACTTCCAGGAGTAAAAGTTCAGGTTCTAGTAAGGGAAATAGACACACATAAATAACCTCAATCCGATTGTAATAAGAATAGAAATAGAGGAGCTGAATTCATGAGTGTGTGGAGGGAAGAGGGGAGGAAGAATGAATGAGGATGATAGTTAGGGAAAGGCAGTTTATATAACATTCCAGTCTGGTCTAGAAGTTCTCGTCTTGACTGGATTACTAACAAGCTGCATGACCCTCAACAGGTCTCTGGGCTTTTGTTTTCTCATCTGTAAAATGAAGTATTATTTTATAATGATCTTTCGGCTCCTCCTTCAAAACAAAGTCTCTTTAATTTTATTATCCCATTCACCTAGCAGAATAGCAAGAGTAAAACTATTCTCAAAAAAAAGCTTAAAGGGCCGGCCGAGTGGCACGTTGGTTAAGAGCTGGCTTCGGATGCCAGAGGGCCCCAGTTCGGATCCCACATATGAGGGCCAGTGACACTGCCCTCCACAGCTAAGATGCTGAATAACAGCTCAACCTGGAGCTGGGCTGCCGTGAGTCGCCGGCGACGGCATAGGCTGCAGCCCCTGCGGCAGTGGGTTGCCATGGGCTACCGTGTGTAGCCAGCAGCCAGCGTGAGTGGCCGTCCAGAAGCCGGTGACTGATCTGCCTCACCTGGGAAGAGTGCAATGATGGTGCCAACTTGGGCCAGTGAAGCAATGTCCTCCACAACTAGACTGAAGAACAAAAGGACAGCAACTTGTCTGTTCCCCTTCCCCCAATTCCCCAGCGCTGTTCCCATTCCCCAATTCCCCAGTGAAAATCTTTTAAAAAAAGCTTAAAAAACTATAAAGGAGTTTTAGCAGCATCTTTAGAACATCTTACATTTACTTTGCACTGTGTTCCCTCTCCCCTTTACAGGTCCGCATCACCATGTTGGGAAGTCAAAAGGGAACCTCTCTCAGAGTAACATATTAGACTTTGGGATAAGAAATGTTGAAATATAGAAAAGTATGAAGAATAGTATAATAATCACTTATAGTCCACATTAGAAAATAAAATATTAAACATGTAACTAAAGTCCCCATCACCACCATCCCTCTCTCCAATTCTCTTTTTCTCACTCTCCACAGGCAACTACTACAATTTTTTTTTAAATCTGTGCTTCAAATTCTTTTTTCATATCTTAGCATATATTTGTATGCATAAATCCATAAGAATAATAGATTATTTGGTGCATTTTAAAATATTGCATGTATAATATACTCCATTATTTTGCTTCTTGCTTTTACTACTCAGTATTGTTTGGGGCACCTATTCATTTGATAATTCATTCTTTTTCATTACTATATAAAATTCCATCATAATTTTCTTTTTTTATGGATCTTTGGATTATTTTCAAATGTCTGATATCACAATCAATGCTGTAATGTACATGTCTCCTTTTGCACATATATGAGAATTTTTCTCAGATGTATATCCCAAAAATGAATGACCTGTTACAGGGATGCGCATTTCTAAATTTTGGTATTGCCATGTGCATCCCAAAGTGATTATACCAATTTGCACTCCCACCAGAGATGCATGGTCCCCACATCCTTACCATTGTTTGATATTGTCTGACATTTAAATTTTTTGCAGTCTAGATGAAAATGTATTGCATCATTGTTTTACTAGTGAAAGCATTTTATGGAGTGTGCTTATTGGCCAAGCAGATTTATTCTTCTGTGAGCTGCTATTCCTTTCCCTTTGCTGTTGTTCTATTAGTGGCTTGTTGTTTTCCCTACTCATTGATGTAAAGGAGATATATATAGATATATATACACACACATATTCTAGTACCAAGCCTTTATCTTTTAATTTAGGGTAGAAATATCTTCTAGTCTATCATGCATCTAGTAACTTTAAAATTTTTTTGTTTCATAGACGTTTTGATGATTTTCAAATTGTATGATTTAGTCTTATTTAAGAAAACCTTCCTTACCTTGAAGTAACTCTAGTACTTTGAGTTTGTTTTTTCCTTTAGATCTTTAGTCCATCTGGAAAATATTTTGTGTGGACGTTGAAAATAAAAATCTATTTTTATTTTTTTCCATGTAGATAAGCAGTTGTGCAAAACCAGTTATTGAATAATCTGTTCTCTCGTTCAAAGATTTGTGATGTCACTTCCTTCAAAGATATATATTCATCCATTGATCTAGCTGACTCCTAATTATATTCTTTTGAATCCTTAAGAAATTGATTATATTTAGTGAAAGGAAACTGGTTTAATGTATATGTCCATTTCTAGTATCTACTATCCAAGGATTTTCCTCTACTCTGTGCTTCTGGGCCTCCAGTGTCCTAGGGGCTACTGTGAAACATGTCCTCATGAAGTAGGCAAATGGTGTCAGAGCAAAGATTGTAACACCAGTGGGGCATTGGGCCCGTTCCCAAGATAGCTAGGTGAGCAATCAGCAAGTTTAAGCTGGAAACGGACAATTTGAAGACAAGATTCTGATCTGATCCAAGGGAGTTCTGGGCTGTGTGCCTCCTTCTTTGACCTTTCCCTGGAGCTCCTGGGCAGAGGTCCACCCTCAAGCCACTCTCCTGGTTAGGGGTCTTTGGGGTGACCTCTTTTCCTCCTTTTTAGTCTCCACTGCTTCCATACCATATCACTCTTTTATCCTGTCTCCAAAAGCTCTATTTTCTTCTTTTCTTTCACAATAGTTTTTGATGGACAGTTAGAAAGGCAGTTAGAAATACAGCCTTGAACAACCAAATTTCTCAACAGTAAAACTGGTTTCTCCTTCATTGAGTGCAAGAAAGAACTTCCAGGAGCAAAACTGCCTGATCTTCATTCCCTGGGGAAGAGGGAAAATATTTTAACCCTTGCCAGCAGAACAGTCTAAAACTAATTCACAAGGGAAAAGACCAAAGCAAAACAAAACTGAAACCTGACAACCAAAGTTTTCATATGAAAAACAGGTTGAAAATTCATTTTCTGTTCTATGTGGTTTAGAAAAATTTCAGGAAGTAGAATATGTTTGTTCTGTTGGATCTTCCTAACTTGCATAAAACCAATAGCAAAAAAATTACTTAATCCTTTCAAGTGAAATTCCTACTCCACTTACACCTCTATCAAAATGCTTTCAAACTCTTGGAGCCCACTCTTCTGAAAGGGAAAGTAACAATTGGCTACCTTTCCATTAAAAAATGCACTTTCTTGAGTCACTTCCAAAAGAGATTCCTGGGCCGGCGGAGTGGCTCATTGGTTAAGACTTGGCTTGGGAACGCGAGCTCTGAGCAGCAGGGCCACCAGTTCGGATGCCACATGGGCCAGTGACACTGTGCCCTCTACAGCTAAGATGGTGAACAACAGCTCAACCTGGAGCTGGGCTGCTGTAAGTTGCCGGCGATGGCGTAGGCTGCAGTGGGTCTGCAGTGGGCTACCGTGAGTGGCCAGGAGCCAGTGTGAGTGGCCGTCAGCTGGCGTGAGCTGCCGTGAGCCGCCGTGACTGGCCATCCAATGGCCGGCAACCGATCTGCCTCAGCCGGGAAGAGTACAGTGATCACAATACCAACATGGGCCAGTGAAGCAACGTCCTCCACAACTAGACTGAAGAACAAAAGGGCAGCAACTTGTCTGTTCCCCATCCCTGATTCCCCAATGCCCCAATAAAATCTTAAAAAAAAAAAAAAAAAAGAAAGAGATTCCTAATTGTGCTGCAAGATAGAATAAGAAAGTTAAAGTTGGAATGCCTAATAACAGTTGTCAAATGATTGTGAAGATCCGCACCTCTGAACAAGGACTGTAGTCGATTCAGCCTCAACATCCTAGGTATAGATGAAAGTGTTCATACCTGCTCCCATGATGGTAAAGAGCTAGGCATCAAGGTTGTAATGTACTTTGGACTTCTTGAAAGATAATTACAATTAGAAATTAAAGTACTGTTATTAATTTCCCAATTTGAGTTATTTAATGTGTGCTTTATTAAAGTATACTCGTTTATTTTGTCTCTACGAGTTATTGATTTTACAATACTATGTGACGATATTGATTCACCAGCATTGGATTTTTCTTCACTAATTACAAGATTATAAAATAATACTTTTCCTGGAATTGGGAACTATTTAAAAATTAGGAATTGGGAAAGATTAAACTGTCAAATTTTTCATAGCTGGGCACCACATTTGCCTTTCCCAGATATGTTTTGTTATTTCAAAAAATAAGTATAAATGACAAACACTTGCACTTACTTATTTCAGTCCATTATTACTTAATAGGGTTTTCTTTTAAAAATCGTAAGTGACACAATCAAAGATATTTGAGTTAAAATAATTCCCACCTCTCTACTTGTTCTAGAGTTCTTTGACTCAGCCCCATGGTGCTTTTCTACATGAGTTTTCCTGGAGTCTGCTTTAAAGTAAGTGTTAGAAAACATAGAGCGGCCATCTTGTTGTCGAAGGGAAATTTTTCTTCATGCTAAATGCGTTCCCATTGTTCTAGAATTGGGGCAGTGTTATAACTTTATTTCACTCAACATTTTGTAGACCATTCTTGAATCTACTTATCTTCTTTTCTCCTACAAATTTGAACTTAATAGAATACATGTGCACAGAAAAGTCATTTCAAAGGATTAAAGAAAAGGCATTTTAAGACCTCTGGTAGTTTTTATCTTTTGCCATGTTTGATTTCTAGCCTAAACCCAGATTTTTTCATTCCTTCAGTAAACATTTATTGAATTCTTGTTCAGGGTATTTTTCTTAGCACTGTGGAAGATATTAAATGAACAAGCTATAGTTCCTACTTTTGTAAAATTTACCACTTATTGAGGAGATAAAACAATTTCTGGCTTTCGTTATTTGTGTATTGTTGACATAAGAGAAGCACAAACCAAAGAAGTTTTAAAAAATTATAAAGCTTCTAATCAGGAAAACAAGGGAAAGTGCAATTTAAACTGGGTATTGGAGGATTTCAAAAAACAGAAATGATGGAGGAAGAAATTAGATGAGCAAAAATATTGGCAGAGTAGAAATAAGGGCATTCAGGAAACAGGGAATATGAAATTTGAAGGGTTGGATGCTGCAGATCAATAAAGGCATCGGCCCTTGGGAGGGAGTCCTTGAACCCTTGTATTTAATTTGGAGCCAAGTGTAAATCCACAGAAATTTTAGGCAGGGAATAAGAGGTTGGAACTATATTTTTGGAAGATCTATTGTCAGTGCTGCCCAAAGTGGTATAGAAGGGGTTTGACAAACTTCTTAGGGGGCTTTACAATATTCCGTGTTTGATATAGACAAATGGTAGCATAAGAGCAGGGAAGAGAAAGGAGATAAGACCAAATAGGGACCTGTGCCAAGGGGGCAAAAATAATAAAGCTTAATCCAGTTGCCTGGTCAGCAAAAATTCTAGATTCTAGCCCCAACTTAGTTATAATCTTTGGATTATGAATATTCTTAGGGCCTACTTTGTACAAAGTGTGGTAGAAGACATAATAGCCATCTAGTTGTCTGACAAATTTTTCTTCATGAGAGTGAGGGGTGTTAAAGTATCCTCAATAAAATGAGGCAAATTAGAGTAATTCATTGAGAAACTTGTAAGAATTGCTTTGAATCCTAAACTAAAGCAACATACATAACTTCTCTGAGTCTCTGTTTTCTTGCCTGTAAAGCAGGAATAATAACAACTTCATAAGTTCTTTGAAAGGGTTCAAGGTCTAATGACATTGTGCGTATAAAGTATCCGCACAGTACAAGGCATATAGTAAATGCTTGATAAATATTATTCCCCCTTTCCTTTCCCTGGTTGCTATTTCCAATCTTTGGCAAGAATCATTTTTGAAGAGAATAACTTAAAGACTTGTACACATATTCTCTGAAGTTATTTACATGGACTGATCTCCTTGGCCTTTCTTATTTTCACTTCATACTTCATCAATTGTTTTTATAAAATATTGTTTAGATGAATTAGAAAGTATACTGCAATTGAAAAAATTTTTCATTTCAAATGAAAATTTAAATCTGATGTGGATAAGTAAATGTAAGACTGATCAAATTTTGAAACAAAAGTACGTACCTCACTTTATACAATGAGCATGATTCTTAAAATTCTAGAGTAGCTCAATTTTGTAAATTTAATTCTTAATTTCATATTGATTTAATTATAATTTTACATTTATTTAATCAGTCTTCTATTGACAAAGGTCCCTAATCCATTAGTTTCAGCTTAACCTTCCTGTAATATCCTGTATAAACAAATCTGAATGTATTGGAAATTTTTAAAAGTTTGATGAGGATTTTTACAATACATAGGATTATTTTGTAATTTTTATGATGAAACTTATACTTTGTATTTTATTTCCCCATAATAGTTTAAAAATTAAAATACACAAAGCAAGATAAAGGAAAACCGTTTTCAAGCAAGAATTGTATTATCAAGAAAACAAAAATCAATGTGGGTGGGCAAAGAAGAATCTTTTTTTCAGGTGTTGAAAGACTGAGATTTTATTACCCAAAGACCTTCTGTTAAATAATTATTCAAGGACATATAGCAGAAAAATAAATAAATATAAGAACAAAAAAGACATGGAATGCAAAAAACTGGGCAGCAAAAAATTATTCAGACTCATCCATAAGTGTAATTTATTTTGTGCACAAGAAATTAACAAACCTTTTATCAGAGTGGGAGTTCTTTAACACCCCTCTCAGAAATCATTATGAATACTGAATGGATATTTTAACCTGTATTTAAATAATGGCCAAATAATTTCTGCTTCCATTTTGTGTGGGTTCTCCTCTCTGTGCTTTCTAGGTCCTAGAAAGGAGGCAAAGATTTTGAAGCCATAGGAGACTGACATGGACATTCACAATGGCATCTCCCTAAAGGATTTGGAGGTGGTGCATCAACCAAAGGAAGAGCACCAGTGAGAATCAGGATGCAGTTTCAAACAGGTACCACCCCTTATTCAAAATGTTTCAAGATTGGATGCCTACATTTTCAGAGCTGTTCCAGTAACCATGAAGATAGGGAGACTGAAAGAAAGAAGCACAACACTTTAGTGACTAGTGTGTTATCACATAGACCATAACATTTAATCCTGATAACAACTTTCTGAGGCAAGGTTTGTTAGGCCCAATAAATGGCAGAAACATGGGTCAAATCCAGGCTCAAAACTGATATTCTTTCCACCATATGTACTGCCTCTAATAATAGGTATACCAGTAAGTGCCTTCCTGGAGGGTATTGTTGCTATATGACCCAAATCTTAGGCCTGTCCAATTTTCATCTACATGCATATTTCCCACCAAAATAAACACAATTCACAAAGAACTAAGCCTAGATGATTTTGCTCAGTTACTCTATATCAGAAATTGGCAGGGGCCGGCTGAGTGACTCAGTTGGTTAAGAGCTCGCTCAAGAGTTTGAGCTCTGAGCAACAGCGGTTCGAGTCAGCCCAAGCTGAGCAGCCGTGAGCTGCCAACAGGTGGCAGGATGGCTCAGCTAAAAAAAAAAAAAAAAAATTTGGCAAACATTTTTCTTTAAAGGGACAGATAGTCTTTAAGTTTGGGGACCATAAAGTCTCTGTTGTAACCACTTACNAAAAAAAAAAAAAAAAAAAATTGGCAAACATTTTTCTTTAAAGGGACAGATAGTCTTTAAGTTTGGGGACCATAAAGTCTCTGTTGTAACCACTTACCTCTGACAGCCATGGACAATATGTAAACAAATGGCTACATTCCAATAAAACTTTATTTATAAAAACTTGACAGTAAGCCAGATTTGGCCCATCGGCTGTTGTTGGCCAATCCTTGCTCTAAATCAAAGATAGTCGTTTTGGACATAATTCAGTCTACGAGTATGTAGTTTCAGAGTTTTCTGTCTCCTATAATTCTCAAAACCTCCTTAGTTCTGTATCCAGAAGTGACTCCTCAGTGTCCCTTGCCATGGAAGCCTTTATGTTTCATTACAGTTAAGCCTTGGAGAGAAGGGTGTGACACAAGGACCCAAGCCTGTGCCTAGCACAGTGAAATTTATGGTCTTAGAAGAATATTTATAAAAAGCCTAAGAGAAGTCAGATTTGGTGCCTTTTTGCCTGTATCAGAGCTGGCCCCGTGATAGGAAGTCTCATACAGAGGGTGAGCTCTAATTTCAGAGGATCAGAAATGGGCTTCCCATGGAGGTCTCAGTTGGAATTATTGATTACATTGTAGAACAAGATGAGATTGACAGCACTTGAGCCACCAGTATCTAAATTCTGTGTAGGAAATTTTGTGCCAGTCAACTACACTGATATATTCCGTATTCTGGCATGTGTCTTGGTTTTAAACCCCACACGACTCTACCAAATTATTCATGTTGGCCTGATTTTTCTCCTCTTCCTTCTTCTAACCTTTTTTGTTTTATATGTATGTGTACCTGCTTTAGAGATAATCTGCTGCGCTTCTGGACTTGGCTTGATCAGGGGGAGTAGACAGATTGTGGTTGGAATCTTAATAACCTGTCAAAACAGAGCATTTCAATCCTGTTCATGTTATTTTCTTTCCTTCCCATGGAACACCAATAGCCAGGAAGACAAACAGGAGAGATCCCTTGGTATTTTTCTCTTGTTTGTGTGATTCTAAGAGTTTTGATGAGATGGCCTTTGCAAGTTACATTGAAGCTGTTCAAGCCAGTGTCAGCTAGATGTGACTTGCTTAATGATTTGTCAAAAATCCAAGGCATCAGAAATCAAGGCAAACCAAAAAAGAAAAAAAAAAAAACTCAGATCAGATCAGCATACATCATAACAATATAATCATTCAGCATCATATATAGTTACTTATTAGAGGGTGTGCAGTGATAGAAATGAAAATAATTTACTTCTGGCCACTCTGTGTTCTTGTTAAATCATTTATGTGCTGTGAAAGGAATTGCAAACTGTTGAGACTCAAAGATCCCCTGACTGTATTCTCCCAAGGAGTTCTCCCAGTTCTATTTCATATTTTAGACATTTTCTTATAGTGTGAGCTTTATTATCCATGTTTAAATTCAGCAAGCCTTACTTGTCCAGATAGATCACCATCAAGAAATACAGTAATGTAAAATAAAGCTACTTCTGACATTTTTATGGTGTATGATATATGATGTAACATGATGTATTAAGCTCTTTGTAATAATTTTTAATTTTTGAAATAGCTGATTCTTTGGAGACAATTTAATACATAATTCCATAGGTTTTAGTGATATCAGGTATCTTTCAAGTATCATTTTAATTGAGCTCTGGTGCTTTTTGTCCCAATTAACTGTGAATCAAACAGGAATCTGTCAACTCCTATTGGGTGACAAATCATAGGCTGAGGAAAAATTAGTCCACAAGTCATGTCCAAAGGTAAGTAAGAGTCAATCCCTGCCTTCGAGGAGCATATGGTTTAATAGGAGAGAAAAGGTATAAGAAAAACTGCAAATAAAGTAAAAATGTTATAAATTTATTAAGAAGCAAAATATCATAGGAGTTGGAGCAAAAGAACGGGTAATAAAAATTATTTTTAGCAGCTACGTTTACTGAGCTGCATTTACTATGTGCTAAAGCACTATTTTTTTATAGTAACACCTATTTTTGAAAAATTAAACTTTGAGATATTGAGGAAAAGAGGCCTAGAGAAGTTAAACAACTAGAATAAGCTTTACAGCTATTGGGTAGTAGACCTGGCTTCAATAAAATGATGAAAGTGCATCTTAATACTGGAAAGATTGAATCAGGAGAGATTTAAACAGGGAATCTAGTTAATGGAACATTGAAACAGTCCATGGGAAATTGAGATGGGACCAGAGCAGTGGGAATGGGGACAGCAAGGAGTAGAGAATAGAGGGAAGTGGTATTTCTGTGTGATTTTTGGAAGAAAGAATCACAGATGGGATTTGGTAACTAACTTGATAATATGGAATATAGGAAAAGTGAGTCAAAAAACACTGTAGTGTTTTGAGCTCCAGTGAGTAGAACTGGGGAGAGGGATCTTAGGGGAATAGCCAGCCTCATTTCACACCCAGAGCACACTGCACATTTCTCTGCTTCAGCCCTCATTACATTGTATCCCTAACTACTTGTTTAAGGGCCTCTTCCCTATTAATTCTGAGCTTCTCATGCCTCATGATTTTTATAGACCCCACACCCAGGATGGTGACCCAGATATAGTTAAGTCTTCCGTAAACATTCCTTTGGAGTAAACTTTAAACATATTATAATAGAAGTCTTCACTGAATAGCTAAATATGACTATTTAGAAGGCAGTTGGAAATAAATACACAATGGACATTTTAGGATGGTATCAGGACTGTAGAAATAGATTTTGATTATCAGAAAGAAACAATATTTGAAATCCTAAGAACAGGTTAATACTTTGAGAATATGAAAGAGACAGCAAACTGAGTAGAAATGAGGGTTAAAGAAAACAATAGGGGGCAAGAGGAAGACAGAAATAGAAACAGGATTCAAAAAGTGAGATCTTTATTTAAAGGAATGGCTGATGAATAATGTCAAAAGCTAAATATTGAGCCAGCTCTTGGTGGTCTATAAGGATCCAGAGGAAATGTATGTTTTCTTATTACCCATTTTCTAATTGCTATTGTGGAATATTCTATTTGAAGAGGCAGTACAGATGCTATATTAATTAGGTTTATTAGGCACTAGCTTTTTCTTCTCTTTTTATAAATGTTTGTATACTCTTCAGGGGAAAGGAAAACATTTCCATAGCTAATCAGTTAAGATGAAAAATAACTAACACATTAAAATGAGCTAATCATAAGCTATTCCATTTTAAACCACCCACATTTAATCACCCAATGTGGAATAACCATTAACTTTAACTTACTTGAAATTTGCTATTGTAACTTTCAAAGTAACTGCTATATTATAATGCCAGATATTCTCCATTAAAGATCTCTGTTTCTAATCTCTTACCATTTCCTGTACATTTTCTCTTTAAAAAAAAAAAGAATTACATGTTTTGGATAGGTTTTGAAGTCATTTATTTGGTAGAACTTCAGCAGAGTGCCTATTTAGCTGTCTTTTTTTTTTTTGTATTTACAATGTTTAAAATGCATTCATTACCTTTCCCTCCTTAATGTAGTAAATCATGAAAACTGACTCCAAACATCCTTACTTATATTATTTTGATAATACAATTGTTTTGTTGCTGTTATTTTTAAACAATCACAGAATACCTCATCTCCTTAGAGAGCTATGAGCTAAGACCATTAAAGAAAAAGAATAACCTAAGTTATTAGCATTATAAGTACGTTTTCTTATAATGTATCATAAGAATAAACAATAGAGGGCTTTATTAGGTAATATGACATATCTACCCAGTTGTGTGTTATAACGTAATTGATACATTATAAGAAATTGTCTCTATCTATGCATCATGGAATGCATATTTCCTCAAACTCAGAATAATAACCTTAGAATGATTATCTTTCAAAAATCTATTCTGCATTAGAAATAGAAAAACATAAAATAATTATAGATGAAAAAAATTAAAACTCAATAGATGAACTAAAATCTACCTTATACCCAGCAAAGAAATAAGTAGTGACATGGAGGGCAGTGGTGAGAAATTCACAGAATGACAAAGAAATAACATGTAAATAAAAGCATTTAAGATATATAGGATATATTGAGAGGCCCCAAGCCACATCTAAAAATAGATCTACAATTTGAAACCTATATAGAAGAACAGAGTCAACATAATGCTGTTCTGAAGAACAAAGTTGCAAGAGTCTTGTCCTAACAGATATCAGAAATGATTGTAAAGCCATATTAATCAAGCCAACGTAGTATTTGCACAGGATCAAGGAAACAGAATAGAAAATCCTAAAACAGACCTATCCATATGTGGAAACTTGCTATACAGGGTAGGGGTATTAAAAGTCAGTGGGAAAATCATGGAAAATTAAATTAATGGTGCTGGAGCAATTGATAATTCATATGGAAAATAAAATTTGATCTCTACTTCATATGACACACACACACACACACAAAAAAAAATTCCAGAAAGATTGAAGACCTACATGTGGGAGGTGGAGTACGCAAAAGCATTAAACTCATGATGAAAATGTAGGAGAGTATGGTAAGGAAGAACTTAGTAACCAAAATGCAAAAAAACACAAACCAGAAAAGAAGATATTAATAAACGTTTCTACACCAAAACTTTTTAAATGTCCTGTTCAACAAAAGATACCACAAACTAAATTCAAAGAAAAGACACAAATGGGGCAAGATAATTTACAAGGCATGCTATTTATGTATAGTCACAATATACACAAATGGATTCATAACCCCAATAAATCCAAAATGTAATGAACTCTTTTTCTTATAAATAAATTTTTAAAAGACGAATAACTCAACAGAAAAGCAAACGAAGGATAGGAACAGACATTTCACAGAAGACTCAACTCAACAGAAGACTAAACTCAAATGGCCACATGAAAAATGTTCAGCTTCACCTAGTAACCCCAGAAATGTACATAAAGACAATGAGGCACCATTTAATTTTTATTATATTTGCAAAAAAATACTATAAAGTTTGATAATCACAAGTGTCGGCAAGGATGTGGAGTTACCAAGAAATTGTAAGGTAAATTGGTTCAGCCAAGTGGAAGAACCTTCTGGCAATTTCTCATAAAGAAGAGGATTTGCATACCCTATGACACAGTTTTGTTACATATGGGGATATATTTAGAGTGGGGTTGCTAGTACTGGACTTATTTGCATTTGTGATGAGATAATCCTTTATATGTTATCATCAATACATTGAAGGACATTGAGGATCTCTGGTCCCCAGCACTGAAGCTGGTAGTACTCCTCCCAGTAATTTGACAACCCAGAATATTGCTACACATTTCCAAACAATTTCTAGGGTATGAAGGGTACAGTGTCCCACCCAAGGTGAGAATCACTGCTCCATAGAAACTCTTTTTCACATGCAGAAGGAAACATTTACCAGACTGTTTGTATCAATATTGTTTATAATGGCAAAAACTGGGGAATAAATTAACAACTAAACCACAATAGAAGAATGGATAGAAAGTGTGGTTTATTCATATAATTTAAAACTTTACAGCTATAAGTATCCATATGGATAAATCTCAAAAACATCATGTTGCATGATAAAAGCAAGTTGGAAAATTATATATCTGTTCTTATTCCACTTATTTAAAATGTATAAACTGCGTAACAGCTCTATATCATTTATGTGTATGTACACATGTGTGAGATATGTATATGTGTAAAAGTATAAAAACATGCATTGAATGATTCACACCAGGTACTATTGTGGTCACCAGTGGAGAGGGAAGGAGAGATGAATGCGATCATGGAAGAGTACACAGAGGGCTCTAATAGTATCTATAATGGATTATTTATGTTAAAAAAATGAATAAAATATGACAAAATGCTAGGATTTGTTAAAGCTGAGTGCTGAGTGGGTTACAGTTTCCCTCTGCTCCCTGGTTTCGTTGAGGAGGTATTTTCCCATAAACACACCTCACTTTTAGCCACACCCCTGTGTTCTCTCTCACAGAAGGGGAGAAAGCTACCTGATTGGCGTGTTCTGAGATGGACTGGGCATTCCCAACGTAGCCCCACCCTCCTCTTCTGGGATCTTACTGTCTTCCAAGAAATTGAGCTCCGGTCTGCTGTTGGCTGCCAGATAAGCATCAATGTTGAAAACCAGGAAAAACTGCCCAGGTGGGTACAGGTGCCTAAGGCTACTGTTGCTCTACAACACAGCCATGTTCTCCCAACTTCCCAGAAATAAGCTATTTAGAGCCCTGTCTTCCTGTCTTTGTCTCTCTTCCTTGGTTTTTAGAATTTGGAAGGGAAGACATGTTGTATATTACTGCAGACTCCTAGACCACATCCTCCAACAGAGACTTAATTGGTTATACAACAGATTTTATTTCCATTTGCCTGACTTCTTTTTCTCAGTTGACTCAGAACTCAGGTAGGGAGGATGAGGGGTGTAATTTAATGGTCCCTCAAACTTCAACAATAACTACAAAGCTGTATTATTCTCTATATCTTTTATAACAAACAATATTTTAAATATGCATATATATCAAGGTTTTAAATAATTGTGGAGATATATATAAATATATATATATATGTATGTGTATATACACAAACACTCATATACACATGCCTCTAAATAGCTGGCTTTTTCAGAATAGATTCCCCACAATTATTTAAAATCAAGTAACAATAGTGAGTGAATTGGGAGGACCTGGCTGAATGAGTACCATATTTAAAGCAAAGTCAGAAATTATATCCTGGAGAAATAAGCAGCTTTTTTTTTCTGCCCACATGAATCAAATAAAAAGAACACTGGTAGCAAAAGCATCCTAGTTTTGAGCCAACAAGGAATATCTTTGTATCATCTCTAATGGAACATAAAAATAATAGGGAAAATGGGTTTTCTGGGTGAAGATTTTAGTTCTTCACTTATCAGAATAATGGAGCATAAGAAATTAGTAAAACAGGTATCAAAAGAGATGCTTGGTTAAAATATAACCGTATGCTGGTTAAATTCACCAAACTTGTCATTCCTTCAAGTTTTCTAACTTCTTCCCTTCCATTATCCTATTGAGTTGTTGGAAAACTCATGATGTATTTTGTCTGTTTTTCAAAGGTCATTTATTTATATAAAGAACAAAGATCAATCAAAAATACATGCCCATTTTGTTCGATAAACTTTTGTCATCTTTCGGTGAGCTTCATAATTTCTCATTCATAGAAGGACCTGTCTTTATTTGCAAAAAACTGAACGAGGTGCTGATTTACAGCCTCATCTGAATCGAATGTTATACCACGCAAGGAGTTTTGAAGAGAGTGAAACAAGTGGAAGTCTGAAGGCACAAGGTCAGGCGAGTATGGTGGGTGTGGCGACACATCCCATCCAAGCTCCAATAATTTTTGACGGGTAATCAAACTTGTGTGTGGTCTCGCGTTGTCACGATGGAACACAACTCCTTTACAGTTAACAAGCTCTGGATGTTTCTGGATGATGGATTCATTCAAACTGTCCAATTGCCAACACTACACATTCGAACTGATTGTTTGGTTCCTTGGTAGGAGCTCGAAAAACACGACACCTTTAAAATCCCACCACACTAAAAGCATGACCTTCCTCTGATGAATGCCTGCTTTCAATGTCGTTTGAGGCAAATCATCACGTTGGGACCAAGACCCTTGCGACCACATTGTTGTAAACAATCCACTTCTCACACCAGTTATCAGTCGCTTCAAAAAGGATCATTTTCCTCACGTTTAATGAGCATATTGCAGATGTTTATATGCGCCATCATATAAACATATCAAAAAAAAGAAAACTTCTTTGAGTTCATGCGGAACCCAAATATCGAGCTTGCTTACATATCCCAGCTTCTTCAGGTGGTCGTGAATGCTTGAATGATGGATGTCCAATGTTTCTGCAGTCTCTTGTGTCACATGGGTTTGACTCAATCAGTGCTTTTATTTTGTTGTCATCAATCTTGGTGGGCCTTCCTGACCAAGGAGAGTCATTGAGATCAAAATCACCAGCACGGAATTTCGTGAACCATCATTGGCACTGACATTCTTGTAGAGCATTGTCACCATAGACTTTATGCAACTTTTCACAAGTTTGATGTGCGTTCTTCCCTTTATAAAAGTAAAAGAGTAAAATATGGCAAAAATGCACAATTTGGTCTTCCATCTTCAACTGTTGTAAAATCTCCAAAACTGAACCAAATCGCTCAATTTTCTTTTTTTAGAAAGAAGCTAGAACTGTCAGCTGTTAAATAACATAGATGCGAATGACTCTAGTACTTCCAAAAATGAACTAGTGCCATCTGTCGCAAACATGCGTCATGACTTTTCCGACAACCCAATACTTTGTTGTTTTCCTTTTAACCACATTTCTGTTCTTTCAGGACAAGGGCTTGCCCTGCAGAAAAGAAAAAGCTTAGCTGAAATTAGAAGGTTTAGTCAAAGCTTTTCTAGACATCACGAACCATCAGCATTTGAAATATTGAAATGGGCAAAATGAAATGCCATTCAAATGGAAACAGCTAGAGGTTGCAGATTTCCCCAACAAAGAACATGATTCCAATACTTACTCCCCCTCACCTCTTCACCACATACTTTTTCCAGCGTTAGACGTGAATGAAATTTGGGTCATTGGCAGAAGCAGGTCTGTGAGGGATGGGGGCTGAGTATGAAAGAGTCACACAACATTGCTTCCTGCTTGCTGCACAGAATGCAAGTTATTATTTTCAGTGACAGTATCCAGAGACCATTTGAATTTGTAGAGGTACTGCTTTCTGTGTCTGGTTTTTTTTGTTGTTGTTTTTTTTTGGCAGTGGTTTCCCATTGCTAGAAATTGGCTCATACTTCAGCCTGTAGACACATCCCAATGTGTCATTTTTAACCACTATGGGAGAAACAAAATGTGCTTCTGACTTTAGAAAAGAGGTCAGATAAGAAAAAGCATATGTCAGAAGTACCTCTACATCTAGATGAAATAAAACCACAAACTGGTTTCTTTCCCAGCAGGTTGGTGTGTTGTGTCATATTCTCAGCACTGTGGATTTATTAATTATGACTCATGGATAGGCCTTTTTTTTCTATTAAAAATGCTGAGATATGACTAATTAAGCTGGCCCAATTATATTGCTTCTAGAATGGACTACTTTCAAATAGCTTCCCAAATTGTATAGCCACCAATTTGGAAATGCAGCAAGAATATAAGAGATATCAGAATATATAAATAGTAAATCCACTAATTCTTCTTTCAGAACTGGATATAGAGGAATAAATCCATATCCTTCCTCCTGGACTGTAATTCCGAATGCTCATCAAAATAGAAAATTACTTTTACTTCTAAAAAGGTAGGATATTGTGTTTTTGAGGGTGTTTGTTTTTTGTTTTGTTTTCCCTTAAGTGAACTTAAACTCACATTTGCTTACTTCTCAGTCAAATATATTTCACACGTACCATCTTTATCAAGTACACCAGGAAACAGAGGTTATCTAAAAATGATGTAATGAGGGCCGGCCGAGTGGCACGTTGGTTAAGAGCTGGCTTTGGACACCAAAGGGCCCCGGTTCAGATCCCACATATGAGGGCCAGTGACACTGCCCTCTACAGCTAAGATTCTGAACAACAGCTCAAACTGGAGCTGGGCTGCCGTGAGTCGCCGGCGATGGTGTAGGCTGCAGCCCCTGCTGCAGTGGGTTGCCATGGGCTACCATGTGTGTCCAGCAGCCAGTG
>NW_017731359.1:1608700-1610071 GCF_001890085.2 Hipposideros armiger | reverse complement strand
CGCCACTCGGCCAGCCCAGAGATCATCTTTAATATTATATAAGAAACATACATCCCGATTCTAATTCATTCTAAACACTACACTTCAGCCACACAGTAAATTCCACCATCATACATTCTGGCCTCCACCTACCCTTCCAACATCACCCCTACTAACAGTTTTGAACTTTACGCTCTAAATAATAGATAGTTGAGGTTTTTAAAGAGATTTAGGGTTGTTTGTGAAAATAAACCTGGAAACAGTTGAAAGATGAACTTGAGTGGAAAGACATTGGTGGCAGGGAGAGTATAGCTGACGCTTAGGACAGAGGGATAATGAATTCTTAAACTAAAGTGGGTTCAGACAGGATGGATGGAATCAGGAGTTGCTGTTGAAATAGAGTCTATAGGATCTGGTGACAGATTTGAAATGATGAGAGGGAAAGGTAAGAATTGAGAAGACATCTAATGCTTCTAATTTTAGAGGTTAGGTGAGTTGTTATACCATTCATCAAGATAAAGTAAATACAGAGAAGCAGGTTTTGGTGAGAGAAGATAATGAATTTAGTCAGACATGTTACATTTGAGATGCTTGAAGGAACTCTCTGAAGATAAGCTCAGTGGGGAGAATTCTGGTCATGTTGGCTCTATAGCTTCATATTTTGAGCTACCCTCCACCCCCACTGTACACAAAAGCAACAATTAGATATAAAAAGAAAACATAAGTGGTATATTTGTATTCATAAATGAAATAAATACCTCTGAGGCCAAGAAATAAAACAAAAACTCAAATTAGTGAGTGGCAAGAAGGGCACTTGTGTCTCCAGGATCACTCTGCTGACCCAGGTAGCCATTTCTGGATCCATGGATTGAGGACTCTGGGTATGGAAATGAGAACTGAAAAGCCAGCCCCTGAGAGTGATGGGGACTAAAAATAGTTGTTCCTTGTAAGGAAGAGGATGGAAAACAGAAGCCACACTGGATTTCTGAAACCAGGAACTAATGTGGGGACTCCCCACAACCCAAATGGTGGCTGAAGGAATTGCTGCTCCAGTTCTTGCCAGGGGCTTCAGGAGAGAACAGACAACCTCAGTACCAGAAAATAAACGAATCTTTCCGCTGGCTCAGTGACTAATATGATGATGTTCCCAACATCACTGGATACACGGGTTCTCCACTCCAAATTTGTTTTCTCGACTTAGGGCCCTGAGGAATCCCCAAAGTTCACTACGAACTATTAGGGAGTGAGGGTCGGGAGAGAGAGAAGAAAAGAAGCCCTTTAGAAACCCTACCCCTCAGAACAAGACAAGGCTGTCCACTTTCTCCACTTTTATTCAACATAGTCCTAGAAGTTCTAGCGATAGCAATCAGACAGGAAAAGGAAATAAAAGGC
>NW_017731359.1:1569721-1606485 GCF_001890085.2 Hipposideros armiger | reverse complement strand
AAAAAAAAAAAAAGAAACCCTACCCCTCAGAAACCTTGCAAACAAAATTTCAAAAACCTAAATCTATGCTAAGAAACTTAGAAATAAAAATTGAAACACAAATTAGTTCTAAATAGTGTTGATTTAATAGCCTTGTTGATTTTAAAATAACACACACACACACACACACACACACACAGGCATTTTCCCCATAGGAAAATGTCCTTTATTCCATGACATATGATGCTCTTAAAGCATCTGATCTGGAAAAGGGACTCCCTCTCTCAGGAGTCTGAAGTGTGTTGAGCCTAGCGACCTGAGAAGGGGATGGGGGCATGTCTGCCTGAAAGGCCCCTTGGGAAGGGTATATCGTGTGTCCTGGACTTTGTTATATTAGTCATAGTTGTTGGCTCCCTTGGAAGGAGACGTCTGCTTCATCATCTGTTGCTCTTTCCACCTCTGTCCCCAGTGAAGGAGCTCTTGGGTCTCCAGGATCACCCTGCCGACCCAGGTAGCATTTCTGGAGTCTTGGTAGCTGGAGTACCTGGGGTTCCCCTTGAAACTCTGGAAGCCTTCCCCAGGGGAGTATTTCTGCTCCTAAGAATCCTGGGAGACAGAGCTGGTACTTTTCCTGCATTGCCAAGCAGGAAAATAGATAAATGGATAAATCCCCTACCCATTTATTGGCTGTATGGCCTTGGACAAGTTAGTACTTAATCTCTCTAAGCCAGTTTTCTTAATTCTAAATGGGGAATACTACTACTTACTGTGGTTACTGCCCACTGGCACATAGTAGGTTTTTCATTAGAGCCTGTATCACATTTTTAAATTTCATCAATGTTAACTTTTTCTTCTTTGAGAGAGAATTTGATAATTTTTCCATTGGTAAAATCTGTTCATAGAGAAGTCTTGTAACCTGGTGAGTGATGAAACTGAGTAATACTGTCTAGGATTTTTACAAATGGGGTGTTAAGAGGCTTGTTTTCTCATATACCCTGTGTGCTGACACTGAGAACAATTCTGTAAGAGAAGTTTCAGAAACACTTTAGCAGCGATTAGTGCTGGTGGAGTTAGTGTATAATCCTCCAAAGTGACAACTTCACCATGTGGTGTGTAGATTCTGATTGCTTGTTCTACAGCATGTATTTCACTGCATTTGTAGATACCCCATAAGCTTATGCATACCCATTTCTTTCTTTCTTTCTCTTACCAAAAATGTTTCCTAATGGGTTTTTATTTGAGGTTGTACTATTTTTTTTTTCCTGGCCTAGAAAAGCCACTATCCCACTAAACCCAAGACACAGAGATAGAGCAGCCATGTGCTCCTAGACTCAGATTCGAAACATTGGCTGGAGGAAGGGAAAGTCAGAAAATAGGTTGTTATTTTCATTGCTGGCAATTTAGAGTCAGAGGCATTGCATCTGCAGACCCCTCAAGCGTTGAATAAAAGTATTAGCAGAAATCGTGGACAGGATGGTTGGTGGAAGGGCTTTGAACACTTCCACCGAAACACAAAGAGACAGGCAGCTTGTAAGCATGCATCCTCAGCTTGGAATAAAAGCCACAAGAAGCCTGAGAGCCAGCCTTTATTGGAACAAGATGTGGTCGTAATGACAAAACACTGACTGAGATCCATCCTCACTGGCAGAGTGTAGTAATTATTGAGTACGTGCTCCCCCAACCAGGAGGGGCTGTGTATACATGTGTGTGAATGAGGAGAAGAATAAAGCACTGCAGCATTTACATCCAGCCTAACATGGGAATGATTCAGGAATAGACATATTTCCCATGTACCCTTACAAAACATGAAAGATTTACTCCTTATTTTATATTTGATTCAACCAGCGTTCACATTTGTATTGAGCTAGACACTATGAAATGCAGATTGGGCACAGGAAGCATGTTGTTTACAAAGTCGTGATATCCCAAATATCATTTTTTATTGCTTCTAAGCCAGTTTGCCTTAGAAATATTGTTATGGATAGTGGGAAGCATCAGAAGATAGCCCTCAAAGGTCTTTCTGACAAATATTATACCTAAAGTGTAAGACAAATACAATGAAAATAAATAAAAAATAATATTTGTTTTTTATAAAGGAAAATTATAAGGAAATGAAGGAAAACTAGAAATTTAAGCAGGAAAAAAAATAATTGAATCTTGATTTATTTTTCTTGTTTGTAATCCTGAGCAAATGCCTTAACTGGGGAAATTTAGAAAAAGATGAAGACTTGTAAGTTTCTGAAGGTCACTTAGATGTGCTTCAATGATTGTTGCATTTCACAACACTGATCCTTTATTATATCTAATTTACCTCAATTTACATTTTTAAATCATATAGCTATTATTTACTATGATCTCTCTTTTTAACCCCCACTTAGTCTTAGTTCTACAAGTAACAATTATTTAATGCTTAATGCCTTTCTACTCATTTTAGTTGTCTGAAATTTGAACTCTAGTAGATTCCTTAGGAATTGCTCATGCAACAATTTCTCTGAGATCTTACATGCTTATAATAATTTGTGTATGCCATTTATAGTTTTTGAAGGTCAATTTTGCTGGATATAAAATCCTTGGTTTCACATTTTCTCCCCTTGAGTATATTAAGAATGTTGCTCTCTTTTCTTCTGACGTAAAACACTGATGTTGAAAAGTCTGATGATAGATATTCCTGAATCCTTTTTGTCTCTCTCTCTCTTTTAAAAAAAAAAAATTACCTCCTTTTGACCTTCTTTTTCTTTTAATACCTTATTGTTGTGTATTTGTGTAAATAACATTAATTTAACAAATGTTCTATTGAGTTTCCCCTATGTGTCAGACACTAATAGTACAGTGGTGGGGACCCACTCTCCCAAGGTCCCTGCCATAATAGAACTGATGTAACATTGAAGATCAATCTTTAATCAGAGCATATTCTTCAATAACGGCACTATTGATATTTTGGGCTGAATAATTCTTTATAATGGTGGGGGAGAGGGGCTACTCTATGCATTGTAAGATATTTAGCAGCATCCCTGACTTCTACCTACTAGATGCTAATAGAGCACCTATTATGGGATGAATGTTTGTGTCCCCCGATGTGGTACTCTTTAGAGGTGGGGCCTTTGGAAGGTAATTAGGTTTAGATTAGGTCATGAAGGTTGGATACTCACGATGGGATTGGTGCCCTTATAAAAAGAAAAAAGAGAGATAGCTCTCTCCCCATGAGCACAGCATGGAAAGGTTATGTGAGCACATGATAAGAA
This sequence comes from Hipposideros armiger, assembly GCF_001890085.2. Taxonomy (NCBI): domain Eukaryota; kingdom Metazoa; phylum Chordata; class Mammalia; order Chiroptera; family Hipposideridae; genus Hipposideros; species Hipposideros armiger. Next base: position 1,603,264 of record NW_017731359.1, on the reverse strand, counting down.
GATGGCTGTCCACAAGCTAGGACACAGGTCCTCATCAGCCACCAAATCTGCTACCACCTTGATATTGGACTTCCTAACCTTCTGTGAGGAACAAATTTATGTTGTTTAAGCTAGCCAGTCTATGGTGTTTTGTTATGGCAGTCTGAGCAGACTAAGACAGCACCCTTCCCCAAATGTGACAACCAAAAATATCTCCAGACATTGCCAAGTGTCCTGGGGGTGGGGCAAAATTACCCCCCACCCCCATCCAATTGAGAATCACTGAATCAAAGAATCACACAAGTTGTCACATTAAAAGTGTAATAAGTACTCCCTGCCTTCGTAAATGACATTACCCAATGGCTGGGGCCAAAAATCTTAGAGTCATCCTTGACTCCTCTCTCTTTCACACCCACATCTAATTTATCAGCAAATTCTAATTCACCAATAAAATGTACTCTGATTCTGATTCTTCCTGCCATCTCCACTGCTATCATCCTTGTTCAAGCCGCCATCATTCCTCACCTGGATAGTGTAATACCCCCCTAACTGGCATCTCTGTTTCCACTTTTGCCTCCCCTGTGCTCTCTTCCCCACATTAGCCAGAATTGGCCTTTTATAATGTAGATCAGATAATATCATTATCAGCTCAAAATCCTTCAAAGATTCCTTATCATCTTGGAATAAAATATAAGTCCTTACATGGCCCAACACGATATAGCCCCTGGCTACATCTCTGAACTCGTTTTCTACCGCTCTTTTCCTTACTCACTGCCCTTTAGCCACACCAGCCTTCTTGCTGTTTCTTAAATATGCTAAGCACGCTTCCATTTTGGGACTTTGTACTTGCTGTTCTATTAGCCAATAATTTTTTCTGTGAACTGTCTGATCATGCACTTTACCTATTTTTCTATTGAGCTGATGGTAATTTTTTTCTGAGTATTCTATTTTGATTAAAACTGTTATTTTTAAAAATATGTCATTGGGGGGGGGTCTGCTGATAATCTGTACTCTGGTGTGCTTTCACTTCTAACACTGGTAGAGAAAGGGGACAGCAGGAGGGACAGGTGCTGAAAGTAAATGAAACCTTAATGGAGGAATAAAAGAAATAAAAGAGATCTCTATCACAATGATTGTTTATGATGATCATTCTTTCAAACCGTTTTTCTTCCCAATGCTAAAATGGTTTGAATTTGTTGAACCACTATTACATGAATACTACTAGGACTTACTGCCTCTCTGACCTCATCTTCTATTATTCACTCAGACCTCCTTCTGTTCATTGAACAGAATGGTCCTGTCTCAGAATCTTTGCATTGGCTATTTCCTGTGCCTGGAATATCTACATGGCTCGTCCCTGATTATCTACAAAGCTGGCTTCCATTTGGTTATCTTCTCAGGAACATCTTCCCTGACCACCCTACCTATTATAAAATTTCAACACTACCACGCCAAAGTTTTTTGTTCTTCCTTGATTTCTTTTTTCTCCATAGCCCTAATCACTATCTAACATGCTGAATTTTTTAGTTATTTATCTTTATATCATTTGTCACCTCCTTTAGAGTATAAGCTCCAAGAGGGCCTGGATTTTTGTCTGTTGTGTTCACTGCTCCAACTCTGAAGCCAAGAATAGTGCCTGTTGCACAGTTGGTACAAAAACTCTTTTGAATTAATTAATGGATCTAAGAGTGCAAGATAGAGTCTTTGACCTTTTTTGAGCTTATAGTTTTACTGCAGAGAACAAATGCAAATACTCATCCATACATAAAACAAAAAATGTAGGTGTTTGGTAATGACAGAATCAAGTGCCTAGAGTAACATATGAAGAGATTGGTAATTTTGCTTTGGAATTAGGTAATTAAAATGGGGGTGCTCCTGAACTGGGTCATAAGATATTGACAAACGTGGATTGGAACAGAGAAATCTGAAGGTTTTCTAGAAAAAAAAGAGTAATATGAGTTGGGTTAGGTATATAACAAATTAGCTGTTGTTATTGAAACAGAGGGACCAAGTAGGAAGTAGGAAGAATTCAGTTGAGATAAATACCTGAGTATTTCAGTCAGGGTCCCAGCAAGAAACAGCTGTCATACTCAGAGTAAGAATTCAAGGTGGGTTACTAAAGCAACCACTTATAAAGGCTTATACAGGGGTGCAGGAAATAGCAAGGGATAGTGCAATATCCTAAAGGTAGTAACAGAAGAGGGAGCTATTACCACCACTAGGCTTGCTGGTGAGGAGGGAGAGAGTTGTACAGAGAGGACATCTCGAGAGGAGCTGTGACTTTCAATCAAAGAACACAGCTACCCTCAGTGACCTGCAGGGAGGAGCAGCTCCTTGCCTTCCCACTGATCTCCTTTAGCGGAGCCCACTGAAAGGTAAGGGGGAGAGTTGATACAATCAATAGAGGTCAGCTTCCTTCACATAGAGCATAGTGGGAAAGGATGCAGAGTAGATCTGGAGGGCCAATAGAAAATATCCAGGAACCTGGGGTCTAGATAACCTGAAAACTGTCGCTAGAAAGCCTGAGTACCCCTCAAAGAGGTCATCGTCTATATGGTTGAGAAATGTTGCGTGGAAGTTTTTTTCCTGACTGTATACAAATTATATCCTTCTTGTGACTATTTTAACCACATCTTCACACTGAAAACATTGCTTGATCTGGGATTTGATTAGTGCAACACATAACACAAAATTACAGAGGTTCAAAAGAGCTGAATAAAGAATTCTTTTTAAAAGAGGAATCAAAGCACCAGCCAGCAAATAGGTGACCCAATGACCAGTGAAAATCAATGAGGCAAAGCCGTTTTTTTAAAATGAGTAATAGTCTCGATAAAAATGAACTATATTCTCTTTATTAAGTCCTACTGTTCATAGTCTACCACTTCCTTTTAACACTCTTCTATTCCAGTACATAACTCTGTCTTTTCTTGTTTTATTTTTATTTCCTCCTATCTTCACTTATATTAGGCATTGGTATTTATCTGCTTCTACATACCTATCTATCTATAACTAGATAAAATAAATATCGATTATGTGCCATGAAGGAAAAATAGGCAGACTTCAACTTTACCAAAAGAAACCAACCAGACACCTGTAATTCCCTCTAGCCCTTACCTAGAATGGAATTCTATGTGAGATCTTGGGGACTTTTCCTTAAGAAAACATTTTGTCACAGCTTCACTGTCAGGACAGAGAGAAGGAAATTAGACATACGCACAGACAACCACCACCTTCGGCTCCACTAACTATAGACCTGGAGCACTTGGAACAAGGTCTTTTTTCTAGCTACACGCCTGTCCTGATTTAGGCAATTATACAAAACTTATCTGTACTGAAAACATAATTAAGTTGTTTACTGTAGTAACTGTAAGCCTTCTCATTTAGTGATTCTGAAATTGGCTAATTCTTGTTTTTATTTTTTTTAACTTCTACAATATTATTTTACTCCTATAATAGTACAGATTAGCCTCAAAGAGTTCAGGGCCATGTTGATTCACATCATACAGTTATTATGTAATATTCAAAATTATTTCAAAATTCTACCTCTATCTAGGACACTATACTTAACTTTCTAGAAGATACAGATAATTCAGGTGACCTTCAGCTCTTTTTTGAGATGTCATTTTAATGTAATTCCAAGATCTTTGCTGATACATCCTTTCACAAGCAGCAGAATGTATCCAAAGATGAACTGTACCCACCCCTTACCCTTAAAAAGCTTATAATCTCATAGTCAGAAAAATAGCTTTAATACAGATTAGGTTAGTCAGAGCTGAAACACAGTGATGTAGAATTTCAAAGGTGGGCCAGATCCCATGATTCAGGATTGGATATGAAGGGTGGGTAGGATTTCAATAGGTAGAGACCAGCTACTGGGCAAGAAAATGTAACTTCTTTAAGCTCCTGTTTATTCATTCATAAAATGAAAATAATATTATTTACCTCATTGTGTTTTTGTGAGGATTAAATGAAAGAATGACTATAAAGCACATGAATAGAACAGCTCATGGAAAGCACACAATAGATGTTAGCTTTAAAAACAGCCCTCATAAAGTTGTAGCAGCAGGAATGGACAGATGACATCGGGGGAGTCGACACTGATCAGGAGCGTCGGGTTGATGAAATGGAGTGAGGAAAGATAAGGCAGCAGAAGAAAGCTGAGTGAGAACTCTCATTCAGCAAACATGCATTAAAGACGCTTTATTTCCCAGGAAAACAGGGAGAAATAGTATTAGAAACTAATGCTGACTCTGTGGATGCAAGGAATTTCTTTGTTTCCTGTTGTGTCCCCAGTGCCTATAAAACAGAGCCAGGTCCAGTTGGTGCGTAAAAACTTTCTGTGGAGTGACCCTACCTAGTTAGGAGGCAATAAAGAAAGATTCCATAATCTTTAGCATGAGAAAATCAATCTCCACAGAGACAAGTAGAGAAAGAAGAAGGAAAATACTAAAATTTCAAAGCCTGTGCTAGGAATGTGTGTGCATGTGCGTGCATGCTTGCATGCGTGTCCATCCTAAGTGCGTTTCTAAGGACAGTGGATATGCACACTGGGTCTGCGGAGGCAGGAGGCAGGCTGGAGCAGTGCAGGAGGTAGAGAGCTCCATTGCTTTCCCTAATGTGTGAGCACAGCTGAGTTGCTGGGGGAGGAGTCTGAGAGAAGGAGCTGCAGAAAAGAAAGGCAGGAAGTTTCAGGAAAATGAGAAAGGGCCAAGAACATGGTGATTGTAAAATCCCTATTCCCCCCAAATTCAGGCTGTTCACACCAACACTCTATGAGTCTGGTTCATACAAACCAAGTGCCAAGTACTTGTGAAGTACCACACTTGGATTGGTACAGACCCGAAGGAAGGCACAGGCCAAAGTAAATTCAATGCCAGTGACATCAAATGTACAGTAGGAGCTGGACTTTAAGCCACTCCCTCGTAGGAATTTGCAAAAATCTGAGGGAGGACATTGGACTTGCCATCAAATGAGGATTAGGGAGATCAAATCACTTGAAAAATTAAATTCAAATGCAAGGTGACTTGAGCTGCTTTGGGGGTTGGACCTGGTGCCCTACTGGCTAATTCTAGACCTCCTCCAGAACAGGATCCTGTGTCATTTCCTTCCCTCCAAATAGGTTCTGTGCCTCTCCTGGGAGCTCTCCCATCACCTTCATCATGGCCTTTATCCTGTATTGTAATTATCTGTTTATGTTCCTGGCTCCCCTGTTAGAATGAACAATCAGGGCTGGGCAGAGTCTGAGCTCATCAGCATCAGTGTAGCTGGGAGAATGCAGCTTGAGTTAGACATTTTTTTAAAGGGGGCACAGAGGGCCATTAGAGAAGAGCATCAGAAATGCAAAATCCAATAAAATTAAAAAAAAAAAAAGGAAACATGCAAAATCCAAGCACAGAGTCAGGTTAGGAGCCAGAGCAAGCAAAACAACCCAAAACCTCAGAGACTTTATCAGGGGTTCAGTAGTAATCTTTTGGTGTATTTGTGGGGCCCTTCCCCATAGCAACATTTATCTCCAAACCTCTAAAATAAGGTGCTTTGGGATCTTTTTATTTTGCATTTGGCTACCTATCACCACTATTTTCTGAAATTTTCAGGAAAAAAAATAATTTAATTTCAACAATCACAATAGTAGGAAAAAAAATACCTAAATTGCTTTTTCTCAAAAGCTGTGTTTATGCTTAACTGTCATAGGAAGGATGGACATGTGCCTAACTCACACAGCCTTACTACTTAATCCACCAAAAAAAAAAAATGGAAAAACTTCTAGTGGCTGTAACACAAAGCCAAGTGTTTACAGTGTGTCTTTGTGTTGATAACAGGGTTTGTGAGGGCATTTTCCCCGTTTTTACTCTGTTGCCATCAAAGGAGGAGCCAATTAGGCCAAATAATAATTTTTAAAATCTGACAGCCCTTGGAAGCCTGAAATGAAAACCTAAATTCCATGCGTATACTTCAGCGCCTGTGTTCCATGCATGACCAGGGACTCACCCCTGCCCAGAGCAGCACACGCTCACCGGTGCCTGGACATAGCAGAACTAATTAGAAAGACAGCTCGAATTCTCTGCATCTGAATGTCACTCCTATGTGTTGATGCAAGTTAGAATCCCTCTTCATGTCATACGAGAACAAAAACAGAATCGCCTAGAACACAATGAGTAGCGTGCAATACTCAACGTGTCCTTGTAACTGCCTGTACAAAGCAAAAAAGGACCTGAGAGGGATATTAACACGGGAAGTGTTTGTGCAGAGGCCTAGGACTTCTGAGACTGTGTGTACAGAAGATTCAACGACAAAAGCAATTTGAAATATTTGTGGATTTTGTTGCCGTGATTTCTCCCTGTATCCATTTCTTTTCTTTTTTTTTTTTTAACTTTAGCTATCTCTTTGGTAAGGGAATAAAAATTAAGCCTTTTATAGAGGAAGATAAAAGCATCACTTTGAATGTGAGCTAGATACTCTGCGTTGCTTTTATTGAATTAGCCAGAGAGTGCCGTGTTTTTCTTTGTGTCACAGGCAGCTCTGTGCACACGTATGTGCATTAGCACAGAGGGGCACATACACGTTTTCCTGCATGGCTGGCGTGTGTGACTGTGTCCAGGCGCGGCCATGATAACAGTTTGTGTGTGTCTAAGCATGGCTGTGTGCAGAGGAAAAAGACTCCCGCTCCATTATTCTGAGCAATTAAACTCCAACAGCACCAGGATGAAGGGGAGGCCCTGATTGTCTTTTCCTTTGCAGTAATTGCCACAGCAATCATCTTTGATCAGGGAAGAGCAGAGGAGGAGAGTCCTGCAAGTTGACATCCCTGGTATAAATATATACATTTACATACATGGGGCAGCGCAGCTCCACATCTTTTTACTGACGTCTCTGACCTGAAATCATTGTAGCTCCATTGACACTTCATTTAATTGAATCCTTCCCTAGCAGTGCAGGAGCCGGAGGACTTGAAAGGGGGAGGGGAGTACAAGGATGGGTAATCAAGGCGGACTCTTCTGCCTGAATGTCTAGAAATGACAGGAAAGTAATTGCTTTTGAAAAGAAAAAAAAAAAGAAAAAAATAGAAACCAGAAATAGCACAATTTGTTCTATTTAGCAAGACACTAAAGGGGGATAAAGATATGGGAGTTTTGCCCCAAACATAGAAAAATCCTACCTTGAGAATAAAACTGATTTGGATTTCTGTGCAAATAGGGGTGAAATGGTGTCTAAAAAAAAGAAGAAAGAAAATGCAATCCTAAGAAAGAAAAATCCAGAGACTTTCCTGGTTCAAAATGGCCAGAGACAATAGTAAGATCTTTCTGAGCCCAGAGTCATGGCACAGCCCCTTTTGTCAGCTTCAAATCAGAGAGCTGGAGGGTTAAATCCGTTTAACCTGCCTCCGTGACACATCACCCGCAGCCTGACCCCAGAGCGGCCTCATTTTTATGGATGCAGAAGCTCACAGTGTAATTCATGCCCCAGCACACCCCGCTCGTTCAGCCGCCTACTTTTGCCACAAAGGTGCACTACATGTTCTCTGCTGGCTGAACCGATGAGATATCAGTCTGCTTCCTGCTTAATGCAGGAGTTACCCTGCCTTACCGCTAAAGAAAAGAGTAGTGTCCCTTACCTGGCATCAATCTAGGGGCCTACATCAGCCATGCAAAGTAGCACATGTTCACAAGCTCTGGGGTCTTAAAGTAATCAATCTGGACCTGGAGGAATCAGGCAGCAGGTTTAGGACAAATAAAATCTAAAGGAAATTAAATAACCTTTGCCTCCTTTGTCATCAGCTCTCCATTTTTGCTTTTTTGGTTATATGTTAATAAGAACGTGAGCCCAGCAGGCAGCTGCTTTGCTCTTTGATTTCGTACTTGGTACAATGGGAGAAAAAAAAATGGCATGACAATATACTCATATTACCAGTATACAGTACCTTTACAAAGCACTCTCACATACATTGTTAAATTTATTTATACCTTTCAATAACCATATGTAGTAGCAGTAGCTTTTTGACCCCTTATACAGGTCAGGAAACTGAGGCTCATTTAGTTTAAAGAACTCACACAAGTTCTCATTGCTGACAAGGTGCAGAAGAGGGAGACCTGAGGTTCAACAAGAGGGACCCAATTCTGAGTCCCATGTTCTGGCCGCATGTCATCCCTTCCCATTACTAGAGGAGTTCATGGGATCAAGGGAGGGTACCCACTTGTCACTTATCAGCCCTCCCCACCTCTAGACCACACTCTACTACCCAGCACTCTGGAATTTCAAGTGTAATTCCAAGACCTGTAGAGGACTCTTCACTAGGGCCATCCTTTTGGCCTATATCACTAGACCCAAGGGGTAGCCAATGGATACAAACTCCTGTTTGCAGGCGTAGAGGATGAGTGTTAGATGTGCAGACAGAGTGCTCACACATGGGTGCATGAGATCACACACAGTGAAAGACAAAGCCAGGGTGGAAAGAGAAGGGAAATGGATTCAAGTCTGGGGGCTGTGAGCTAACACCCCACACAGCCACGGTCTAAAGTCCAGGGAGTCCTAACTAGAACCCGGCTTTCCAAGGTGTTATAAAGCTATAGATTTGTCAAGATAGGAAGGTAGAACATGCTTTGTGCAACCATTTAATATGTAACTTTTAAGTATTTAGACATGTGGTATGTAGACCTCCATGTAAGCTCTCACCCCAGGTTCTGCAAATGTTAGGCGCAGGCTGGTTGAAGTGGCATTGGTGTGCATGGTAGAGATGAATGAAAATTTGGAAGAGATTATATAATCTAGATTGGCATAAATTTTCGTTAGCTCTCTTTTAAAAATCAAACAAATCACTGGCCTTCATAATTCTATCAGTTTTCCCAACAGTTCATTAAAGGCTGAAGGACCAATGTCTCCAATAGTTAAGAGTACTAATGATGGATCTGATGACAAAGTAAACAGGATTTTATGTTTTATAAATGTATTCGCACAAGTTATAGGTTAATTACTTCGCCAGATTCTTAAATAGTATTATAGTGGCCCCAAAACATTGGTACCTTGGATAAAAGTGAAACATTTCCTCTAGGCAATTATCAATTCCTCCTCATCAGCAAGAAGAGCAGGATTAAAACTTTGCCCAAGAGTCATGACTGAGCTGATCAGATATCCATTTTCAGGAGAGTCTGTTCTGAGAGAAGGCAGCCCAAAGCAGGGGAAAGAATCTATTCATGTGGCTCCATTCAGGAGTTCACATCTGGCTTCTATAGAGACCATCCTGCTAACCTAAGAGACATGTCAAATTTCACTTCTTCCATTAAGTTCTCTCTCCTGACACTGAACTCCCTTCCATAGCAGTTTATATCGCTAGAACATAAATATTATATTCTTTCTCCATCAGTTGTTGATATATCTCTTATCTCTCCTAATAGATTGTACAAGTCTGGAACCTTGAAATTTTCACCTTTAAATCCCCCCAAATGTGCATTGTACATAGTAGGCATTCAATGAATATTTACAAATGTATAGGCAGATGATTCCTACTTTTGTCATTATTGGGTCAGGGGGGAGAGCTTTTTTGTATATTTTGTAATGTTGCCACATTTTTATGTGTTGTACTGCCTCCTCTATGGTAATTCCATGATTTTCACCAACCCCTGAACAATGCCATTAAAAACTTAAACAAGGCTTTCCTTTTACCTTGTGCATATTCAAAAGCTAAAGATATTCTTTTATGTGAACAGAGGAATTTTCTACTAGTTGGTATATGGACCGCATGTTTGTGTTCCCCAAAAATCCATTTGTTGAAGTACTAACCCCCAATGTGTTGCTATTTGGAGATAGGACCTTTGAGGAGTAATTGAGGTTAGATGAAGTCATAGGGTGGGATCCTTATGATGAGATTTGTGCCCTTATAAGAAGATACATGAGAGAGCTTTTGTCTCTCTCTCTGCACACACTGAGGTTTTCCTCCATGTGAGCACACAGTAAGAAGGCAGCCGCCTGCAAGCCGGAAAGAGAGCCCTCACCAGAAAGACCATTCTGGACCTTGTTCTGGGACTTGAAGCCTCCAGAACTCTGAGGAAATAAATTTCTGTTGTTTAAGCCACCAGTGTATGATTTTGTTATAGCAGCCCAAGCCGACTAAGAAAGTTGGAAATGCTTTTGGCAGCATATAACAGAAAAGTCAACTTTTATCAGTTGAGTATGTAATATATTGGGTTGTTGGAAAAGTCATGACGTATTTTTCTATGTTTTTCGTTGCAAAAATGCGTCATGACTTTTCCGACAACCCAATATTTAATTTCACATAGTAGGAGGATATTAGGAGGTTGGTAGTTCCAAAGACTCAACAATATCCTCACAAACTCAAAACCTTTTTGTTGTCCTAGTCTATCATCTGCAGTATTTTGGTTTTTGTCCCCATGCTTGCTACTTACTCTATGGTAATGATTGATGAAGTATCCAGTCAGGAAGGGAAATGAGAATAGATGGTACACACAGCCCAGTCTTTTTTTTTTAGAAAGCAAACTATTTCCCAGTAGCACCTCAGTACACTTGCTCATAAATATCATTGGCTATGACTCTGTCACATGCCACCTTAGCTTCAGAGACTGGGAGGGTGAGTACCAAACAAAGGAGATTGCCAAATAGGCTTAGGCCAATCATGATCCATCCCCCGAGGATGGGCACATTGCCACCAAAACAAAATCTGGGCTTTGTTAGCAAGGAAGCAGAGCCACAGTGGTCATTAAATGGCTGGCAAATAGTGCCTGCCCTCACTTCTCCAAATGGATACCTTACTCTACTTCCCCCCAAACACCCATTACTGAGGTTATTCTAAACTGAAAGTTTACATTTCAGTAGCACTCCTGCTGTACTGTATAAGCCATATAGTGACTTGAACTAAATTTGTTATACATAAAACCCACAAACTCAAATAAAAGCATCTGTGGAAATGTGTAATTAGGAATTTATAAAACATGATAGATTCTGAAAGCCTTGCCCAGTGGTTCTATACACTGGAATTACACAGGGAATTTCTATACAACACCGATGATCCAAGTCAGACCAGCTAAGTCAGAATCTCTCAGTGGGGCCTTGGCTTTGGTGAAGCTTCTCATGCGATTCTAATGCGCAGCCAGGACTGAGAACTATTGCAAGAAAGTTGTGTAGCAAGCCAAGATACAAATCATCTTTACTTTCAGCCTGTCTAGGAAACCTGTTCCTAACCCATGAGAGATTGTCTCACTGTTTCTCAATATCCCTATTTATTTCTTCATTAAGATATTACTTACGTGTGTACTATGTACACATTTTAAGTGACTTTACCAAGCTCACAGCTGGGTAGTGGAGACCACGTCTCCAGAATGATTGAGTATCACAACTATGTTTATTTTTATTTTATTAACAGTGGGGATTATCCACAAAGGCCACTTGCTATTTAACCTGTAGTTTATTCTTCATTTTTCATTTTGTCGTTCAACAAATGTGCATGGTAAGTGCTAGGAATGCAGGAGGTGGACACATTGGGCTGATGAGTTCCACTCACCCTAATTCTAACATGTTATTAACTTCTAAAGCCCAGTAGCCTAATAATGTTGCTAAAAACCTAGCAAGCTGGGGATTTACTTACCTTTCTCATATATTTTTTTATCTTGGTCTGAGGTCTGATAGCAAATGAAGGTTGATGTGTGTGTGTGTGTGTGTGTGTGTTTATGAGTTTGTCTATGTGTGAGAGGTACTTTAATGAATTAACTTATTAAATAGGGAATGCATTCTAAGAATTAAAAAAGGTACACAGTGAAACTTTTCTCCCTGTGTCTCGGACCTCCCCAGTCCCCTTGCCAATGACAATCCATGTTATCCAGTTTTGTATATTATATGCATATACAAGCAAATACATATAGGCATACACCCCCCTCTCCATTTTTACACAAATAGCACATTATACATCCAGCTCAGCACTTTTCCCCCCTCCCCGCCCCCCACCCAATATATTTATGGTCTCTGGACCTCTCCTGCCGTCTATTTCATTTTCCTGCAATGGTGACAGGGACAGACTTTCTATGTAGGAGAGTCCTCAGTCATTTTTACAGCTTCTTGATGTCCCATTGTTGGATAATGGTTATTTAACCAGTCTCCTACTGATAGAAATTTAGGTAGTTTCAAATCTTTACAAAGCTGCAGTGCACACCCTTTTACATATGCCATTTCACATCGTGCAGGTGTATGTGTAGGATGAATTCATAGAACTGGACTTGCAAGGTCAAAGGGTATGTGCATGTGATAATGGATCTTGGAAAATTGCATCCCATAGAGATTGTGCCAGTTTCCACTCCTACCAGCAGTGTATGAAAAAACTTGTTTTGCTACATCTTCACCAGTACATTGTTTTATCAATAATTTTGGAGTTTTGCCAATACGTGAAGTATAAAATGGTATCTCAGCAAGGATTGAATTTGTATTTCTCTTAACTTTGAGATTGTTTTCATATGTTTAAACGTCATTTTATTTCTTTTCCTGTGAATTATTTGCTTGTTTTCCATTAAGTTACTGAACTTTTTTATACATTGATTTATAGGAGCTTTTATATATTATAGAAATTGGCAATTTGTGATGTGAATTATAAAATTTCCCAGTCCATCTTATTTTGATTATGATGATTTTTAGCCATATCAAAATCTGTTTTGTTTTTATTATGATTAAGCTATGAATCCTTATATTACGACTTCTGAGTTTTGTGACATATTTAGAAAGGACTTCTCTCACTCAAATATTATTATTTCACTCTCTTTTCTTCTTGTAATCTAGATTTTATTTGTACATTTTTAATTCATATGGAATTTATTTGGGTACATTTGGTGTATTTTGGGGTGTTGTCCCAACACCGTTTTTTCCTCACTGAGCAGATGACATTTGTTAATTCCTCCAATACAACTTGAATCAAAATATTGCTATGAAATCAATATTGTTTGAATTCCCACTATGTGCAAGGCATAATTTTGTAATGTTTTCTTCCTAACTTTCACTTCAAGAAGAAATAGAGACAGAATTTTAAGGCCTGAGATCCAGAAACTTCTTTTAGTAGGTAAAAAAAAAAAAAATCTTCAACAATCAAGTCTCTTGCTACCAGTAGGAACAGGTTATAGCCATAGTCAGTGAGACAATGAGCTAGGTCAGGCTGCAAGCCAAGAAAACACAAATGGTTCTTTGCAGGTATGAGTTCTCCTTTATAATTAGGGCAGGAAAATGAAATAGATAACAGGAGAGATCTTTAAATACCACCATATCTATGAACATGAAATGCTGCTATATAAAGACAGTGGTGATAAAGACACGATGCAAGCATTGATTTGAAATAGGGCTTATGGGCTCAAAATGGGCCAGTACTAAGAGATTCTAAAATAAGTCATTGTCTTTTAAGTATGCTTCCCTTTTGTATGAGAAAGAACACCACAAAGTCTGTAAGCCTCAAATCCTGTGCTGAAACGCTCCTAGTTATACAACTATTAGCAGGAATTCTATGATTTGGTATAGCTATTGATAAACTGTTCCTCTGGCCTTCCTTTATCACCGTCTGGAATCACTGGCCATTTACTCTTTGACCTAGTAGCCATCATGCTTCAAGCCCAAATCTAATTAGCTGACTGCAGAACATTATTAGGATCTGTGCCCTAGAAAGGGTTTTAATAAAAACTAAGTTTTACTCCCCATTCATGATGTGTACTTGTGTGTGTGTGTGTGTGTGTGTGTGTGTGTGTGTGTGTGTGTGATTTATTCACATAGAATGTTAAAGAAATATTCCTGGTGGGGGAAGGAACAGGAATAAGAGTCGATGGGTATGTGTCATAGGCAGGGGAGAGAACAAAACGCAAGGAGCAAATATAGGGGTACCCACTCTTTTAAAGATACTAAGGGTGAACAGGAAGGAGAGGCATTTACAGTTTGATGCTGCCCATCTATAGTGGGTTGAAATAGTGAGCCCCACCCAGAATCTCAGAATGTGACCTTATTTAGAAATAGGAATTCTGCAAATGCATTAAGTTAAAATGAGGTCATACTGGACTAGCCTGGGCCCTAAATCCAATGACTGATGTCTTTATCAGAAGAGGAGGGAACACACAGAATCAGAGGGCAGACGGTCATGTGGAGACAGGGGCAGATATTGAGTGATGCTGCTACATGGCAAGGAAAGCCAAGGATTTGAGGAGCCACCAAAAGCTAGAAGAGGCAAGGAAGGATCCTCCTCCTCTGGAGCCTTTAGAGAGAGCGTGGCCCTGCCAACACCTTGCCTTTGGACTTCTAGCCTCCTAAACTGTGAGAGAATAGATTTCTGTTGTTATAAGCCGCCCAGTTTGTAGCAGTTTTTTACAACAGCCCTAGAAATCTAACACAGCACCCCACTGGAACCTTAGCACCCTAAGCAAGAGTTTTTCCTCCTTGTATCCCAGCTGTCCCTTTTCCAAGTACGCGATAAATGAAAGTATCCTCTTGATTTTCAGGTTTACCAGACCATGTTGTGACCTGCTATTCACTATCTATTTACCTTTAGCAATTTTCTTATCTATAAAATGCAGAGATTGATACCTGTCTCCTTCATAAAGTTGTTGTAAAAAACAGATGAGTTCGGGCTGGCCGAGTGGCGCGTTGGTTAAGAGCTGGCTTGGGACACCAGCTCTAAGCAACGGAGCCCTGGTTCGGATCCCACATGGGGGCCAGTGACACTGCGCCCTCTACAGCTAAGATGGTGAACAACAGCTCGACCAGGAGCTGGGCTGCCGTGAGTCGCCGGCGACGGCGTAGGCTGCAGCCCCTGCTGCAGTGGGCTGCCATAAGCTACCATGTGTGGCTGGCAGCCAGCGTGAGCGGCTGGTAGCTGGTGTGAGCTGCCAAGAGCCGCCGTGAGCAGCCGTCCAAAGACTGGTGACCGATCTGCCTCACCCGGGAAGAGCGCAATGATAATACCAACATGAGCCAGTGAAGCAACGTCCTCCACAACTAGACTGAAGAACAAAACGACAGCAACTTGTCTGTTCCCCTTCCCCGATTCCCCAATAAAATCTTTAAAAAAAAACAAATGAGTTCATATGGGCAAAAGTGCTGTTTATACTAGAAAATACTATATAAATGCACACTTACTTATTACTACTGCAACTTTGTAGTAATAAGCCCAGTAGTCACTAGCCCAGACTTTTACTTTTATCAGACTAGTTTTGCCCACAGCAATACTATGAATAAAAATATATTATATTTCTTCTGAGTTCCCTACATAAATGATTACCTACCTTGAGAAAATTGGCCAAAGACTTTCTTTCCAAGGCTGACTTATTAATAATAAGTTTTCTTAGTAATCGGGTATCTCATTTCCTCTGTCTTAGAAGGTCATGGGTGTCAGTGAAAATGTGGAACTCATTTATTCATCCTTGTGAAAAAACACTGAATGTCCATGTGCTTGGTAATTGAGATTCAGTGTTCAAAAACAAGATAACTTAAAACAGAGTAAGGTGCAGACTAAGGTCATGGGTAATGGCCTCTGAGGTGGGTGGCCTCTGAGAAGATGATATTTGAGGTGACACCTAAAGCCATTTGAAGATCTGGGGACAGAGCATTCCAGGCAAAGGAGAGCACCAAAGGCCCAGCACCCAGTTACAGTTGCAGTGTTTCTGGAGCAGAAAGGTGATTCTGGCAGAGAAGCAAGGGGATAAGTGTTCAGGGTCAGATCCTGTAGGTTGTGGCCGACCTTGGCAAACAGGCGGGGGTTTTGTCACAGTGCAATGGGCAGCCCTTGGAGGGCTTTAGGAGAAGGAGCAGCATTGTCTGATTTAATTTGTAAAAGATTGCCCTGGCTGCTGTGGGGAAAACTGATCCTAACGTATAAGAGTGGAGGCAGGCAGGCTCATGAGGAGGTTTCTGGGGATAATATGATGGTGACTTGGATCAGGATGGGCTTGGGGGACTGGTGTGGACAGACTGGGACACATCTGAAAGGACAACCAGCAGACTTTGTGGGGAGGTGAGATATGAAGGTGAGGGAGAAAGAAAAGGGCTCAGATACCCTGCCTCTTTTCCTCCTAAACAGTCCTGATGGAAAGCAGCCCCACTGGTACACCAAATTCTATAAATCATTATTGTCCAGATATCTCATTTAGCTATTCAGAAAACAACCTTCTCTGAAGACACACAAAGAAATTTTCTTTTGGCCCCTGCCCTTCTTGGGGCTATGAATGGCTTTTCCTCTATCTCAACCTGCCAGGGACATTTATCCTACCCCTGATTCTAATGTAAGATAAGAAAATTTGCATCATTTCATTTTTCTGTATCTGTCCTCTAGGAAATGAGGATTTAATGCCCACTCTACAGAGGTTTTCCGGTGATAAGATGAAATCGCCCATGGTCTGGCAACTAGCTGAACTTCACTAAAAGATAGGGTGATATGATGATCAGTGTCTCACAAAACAAAGGTGAGTGAAATTGACCTGATTCTGTCATCTTGGAGTCCTCTAGTTCCATCTAACTCCCTCCATTACCATAAACCCTCAGTAACTCGAGCCCGGGCCCATAAAGGAATATCCTGAGATTTGTGAAGCAACACTGGTTCCTCCAAAGCACCAGCTCAGGCTGACTGGGTGACCTCTTGATGTTACTATATTACTTATTCCTTGTTCTCTTGTGAGGCATAGGAATCATTTTTGAAACAGTAGCAAAAAAAAAAAGGTTCTGATAAAATAATGAGCCTTCCTTATTTTGAGCTTTCCTTTGATGCTTGCCACCTCCCTCTCGTTATGGCTTATTGTCCACCATTGAAAAGGCCAGTGTCCTCAGTCTGTGCCCAGCTGGAAGGAGAACATTGAGCTGAAGAGTGCAAAGAAGCAAAGAAATCACACTGAGATGATATTTTCCTTTATGAGACATTTCAGCAATCATAACAAAGAGAATGTCTTATGAGCTGACCATCAGTTTTAAATATGGAAAGTATTGCCTGGCTTTGGGGCAGCCATTATGCCCTTATATTTTAGATGTCACCAACAAAGCCAGTGAGAGGTTCGTCCTATAAAAATAACATACTTAACGTAAGATGAGATTAAAAAAACAAAATGGCTGCTTCCTAAACCCTGATGTGTACCAAGAGCCCTGAACGTTTGGTAAGAGAGATGCATTCTTGATCCTGATACGTTTTTCTTATCCCTCTGATTCTGACAACTTCCTTTATGCCTTTGATCACTTTAAGCATAGTTATGTTATAGTCTCTGCCAGATTGTTCTATGACCTGAAGTTCTCAGAGTTCTAAATCTTCAGTTTTCTTTGTGGACTGCTCTCACTCATCTTCAGCCGGGCTTTCACTACAAGAATCCTCGGTGACCTGTATGAAGCCGTGGCTCTCCAGAGCATTTTTGGGTTTGCTTCTGCCATGTGCCATAGGGACATTACTAGCCTGAGACCAAGGTTGATTTTAATTTTTCAGCTTACAGGCTTCTGAACTTGTTGGTTAAAATATATATCCCCAAACCTGTAAGGCATAGCCAAATTCTCATGGGAGACTTTTCTCCCACCCATGGGCCACGAAAAGACAGCATCCCTGTGACAGGTGGATTTTTTCCCCCTAGACCATCCTTTTCAGAATCTCAGTTTTGTGTGGAGATATCAGTTCCAACTTCCTAACTTTCATGGGCCCTGGCACTTGAGGAGTTCTGTACTTGAAAGTTTAGCCATTTATTTAAAAGAATGTGTGTTCTGTTTTATTCAGGATATCTTAACATTTTTGGTGGAAGGGTTTTGGGGTTATCTGTACCACTATCTGGATGGAAATGGAGCTATTAATTCATTCTTAATACTGCAACCAGGGAGAACTCTTCAACATATAAATATGATTTATCAGTCTTGCTGGAAGCACTGGCATGGCTTCCCAATGATTTTAGGATGGAAACAAAAATCCACAACCCACAGGGCCTTACCTACTTCCCCATTCACATGTTGCACCACATCCCTTCTCATTCTACTCACTCTGTGGTTCTTTTGGTTTCTAGAATCTACCTCACTCCTTCTTACCATAGCAACTTTGCACGTTCTGTTCCCTCTTTCACGTTCATGTTCCCCCAGTTCACTCACCCTTCAGATCTCAACATAATTGTGCAATGGCAGTTTTCTAGGTCAATTTCCTCTGATATATGTGTATATTGGCTCAGATACCCTCTCCTTTATTATACTTAACACAGTTGTGCTTTTAGATATATTTTGGTAGTTATTTTTAAATATCTCACCCACTGGACTACAATCTCTATGAAGGCAAGTGCCATGTCTCTTCTTTGCACCATTTTTATTAGTCAGTAAAGGTCACACTGACTGCTCCATTCACACTAACACAAAAAATCCTAAAATGTCAGTAATTGAACAGCATGAAACTTTATTCCTCATGCCGTAGTTCAAGGCAGGTCAGCCATCTCCAGCTGAATCGCACAGACCCAGATTACACCACCGTCTTCAACATGTTGCCATCAAGGTCACAGTGTTGCCATCAAGGTCACAACATGTTGCCATCAAGGGAAAGAACAAAGGATCATGTGGGAGGTTTCTATGAGCCAGGCAAACATCATTTTCACCCACGTGCCATTGGCCAGAGCTCAGTCATAAGGCCTGTTACAAAGAGCTGGGAAATATAGATTACCTGTGTGCCAGGAAGAGGAGGAGGAGACGGTTATCAGTGAGCACTCCAGTCTCTGCTACACCGTTGTGTTTTTAGCAAAGAGGAGTTCCTGACAATGGGAAGTTCTCAGTAAGCACAGATTGATGAATCAACAAGTGGAGGCATGGACAGAGGGAGGATGGATGGATGGTTTAGTTGTCAGCGGGTAGCTCATCGAGTCAGCTAATCTGTAAGCTGTTTGAGTGGAGAGACCATATCTGTATTGCTCATTACAATAGAGAAGTTTGGGGCACATAGTAGAAGCTCCCACAAGAATAAATGATCACCACTACTTGGAAGATTTCATGAAGGAGACGGACTGCTAGTGGATCTTTAAAAAGGGGTATGGGAAGAAATTGGCAAAGCAATTTAAGAAGTGAATGTATGAAGGCCTGGAGTGGATAGGCATAAAAATAGGAAAAGGATGAAAGGTCAGTATGCATATGGTTGAGAGCAACCAGGCAAGGAATCAAAGGAGAAGGGAGAACCTTACAGGAGTAACACCTCACCTGGCTAGTGTGAGATAAACACCATGTCTGCTGAGTCCCAGGCGCCATGTTCTCTTTTGGTGTATTTATAGCTTTACACTTAGGAATAAGTGTGCCTCTTTAGTGAAATAGCACTTTCTCCCCTCCCATTTTGACACTTCATGTTGAAAATGAGTAAAATGTGCCCAGGAAATACGTATTTGGATTGACCAGAAGTTGGTACTACAGACGGCATTTGCCCCCTGACCGTGCAGAATGGTAAGCCATGCTATTGTAGTTCCAGCCCCGGCTGTCAGGCCAGGATTTCGCCCTAGCCCTTTTCCAATCAATACATAGAGCAGCCTGGTGCCATCAGAAGGGAGCTGTATTTTAAAAACTGAATGAAGTAGGACAGCCAAAATCTTTCCATTTTTTATGCTCTTTTCTGCAGCTTTCTGCTTAGGGATGGAGACCACCCTGAGAGCATGAGGGTGCCACCATCCCCTGCCTCGAGAAGAGGTCAAGGCTGCAAAAAGTAGCCAGCCTGACATTACAGTCTCCTGAATTGCACTATCGGAGTTAGTGACAGGGGAGCCCGCTCTACCTCTGGGGCTACGGCAGTGCAGTGAGCTTTAGTGGATCAATACTTTAGTCTTGTCATGCTAATTGCTCATTGGTTGACATTCATGATCCTTCCTTGCTCCCTCCCTATGTAAACTCTTTACAGCTGGAACAGCGAGATGCAAAAACCCTGAGCCTTGAAAGCCAGCTCCTGCAGAAGAAAGAGGGCCTGGCAGCTGAGGTATGGTGCTCCCCCATTTCCTTGCCCCCCTTAAAAACAGCTTCATGTGTGTCTGTATGTGGTGATGTGATAGGGAGACACACAAAGAAACGCCTGGGGTAACTCCTGCAACACGTAAATGGTATTACCTTTTCAGAATAAAACAATATCTCCTCCCCTTCCACTCCTCTCCCCACCCCCTAGCCCGCCACAAAAAAAAAAGAAAGAAACTCAGAAACAGAAAAATACCCACCCCTTCTATGAGTTTGGCTGCAGCCCTTCTTCTGTTTTGGTGAATGCGTCGCCCTTCTCCAGCCCACAGTGAACACGTACCTGCACTGTCCTCTTTGCTACCAGACTAGGGCATGTCAGACTGACTGCCGTGTGTGTGTGTGTGTGTGTGTGTGTGTGTGTGTGTGTGTGTGTGTGTGATCACGCCTACCATATTGGCTTCCTGTCCCTGGAACATCAGCTTTTCTTGTTGGCTGAGCCTGTCCCCACAACCACTGTTGCCACTGAGACCACCCCAACTCCTACCCTGTAAGCTTCAGGCCTGTGCTATGCAGGGTTTTGTTAAGCTGTTTAGTATTAATTGATTTTTTTTTCCATTTTTTTCTTTCTTTCCCTGGGCGGGTCAATAGCTGGATGCTTCAGGAGCAGAGGATCTATCAACTGCAGACCAAGCCTAGGGAGACGCAGACAGACCTGGAACAGAAACCCAGCCAGCTCCAGCCGCTCCAGCAGTCCTTGGTGGCCGGACTGTCAACAGCAGGAAGCATGCCACGGGCCATGAGGCAGGAAATGACCCAACCCTTGAGGTCTGGTAAGTTTCCTCACTTTTGGAAAGTGAGGCAAATGATAACCAAGTCTTTCCTTCCTCAAAAGGGTCGGCAGCATTTCTGCTGATCTCGGTTAATGAGCTAAAGATCAAAACTGGGGTGCCCCCAGCAGACCCGGTAGGATGGAGGGCTCGGGAGGGAGGCGTGGGAGTTTGCGGGAGAGATGAAGGCTAACCAGACTCCGACCCTAAGGTGAGCCACTGCAGCCAAGCAGATGTCCTGGGTATCGATCCCTGCATCCCGTTTATCGATTTCCTCTTGGGGCCAAGAATGGGGTGGACCTACCGAGGACAAGAGGAGAACCGACACCCTCCCAGAGGGCCGTGCAGCCCTAATCGGTGATAACAGTGTTAAGTGGCCAGCCTGGAGATGAGGTTTGCTCAGATCTATTGATCTGTGCTCCCCTGGGATATAAATCCTTCTGAATTTGCTTCCGTGGATATAAATATTTATAATTAAAATAGCCTAGGTGCCTTACAGGCACAGGGAGTGTGGCCCATCCCAGGGTAAGGTTTGGTTATCAGTCGCTCCCATCTCCCTACTTTGTACATTCTTCTCCCTCTCTTGCATCTGTTTAAACATCTCTGTTCTCTCTTTTGAACCCTGTTTTGCTCGCCCTCTGAGTGACAGGCACAATGTCTCAGGCTATCAGAAGCCAGGAGAATTCCATTCTTTCTCAGTGCAGCCCCGAGCTGAGGAGGGAGTGCCACTCCCCCCAGTCAAGGCTACAGTTTCATGTGCAGCCAGGAGCCTGGACTCAGAAAGGATGGGCTCTTTGGGGTGGAGGAGGACCTCTTTAGTTGTTGCTTTGTTCTTGCTTTCATTGGGGCATCAGTTTGGATCCAGTAACAAACAGGCTTTGTAGCATAAGTGTGTTAACCAGTTCCAAGACACTGCAGGCTCACTTGCAGTGTTAAATCCAGGAGAACAATTTGAAAGGGGCCACGCTCCTATTTCTCAGTACCTCATAAATCTAAGCTCACATGAAGTGAACAGAGCATCCCTTACCCAAGAAAACAGAAAAAGAAAGGATGCTGAGGACATATTTGGGGCCAGAGACCTTGACGCCAGCCAAGACCATTGGCCAAAGCTTTGCCCACTACAAGGACAACCTCATAAAGGATTGAGACCATCCAGCTTTAATTTTTAGAAATGTGGGTAGTAGGAAGAATGGTCTTGGAAATCATTTGCTGTGCTCGCTAAAGCTCTCATCTGCTTTGGTGTCCAGGATACAAATCTGTTCACTCTGAATCCATCATCTGCTTTGGTATCCAGGATACAATCTTTTCAGTTTTGGAACATCTGACTATTTTTATCAGGTGTCTGTCTGGCTTCCGTGCTTATATCTTCAACTGTGTGTCTCTGCGTGTCTGCCCTCAACAGGTTTCATTAATTTGTAATTGATGCCTACAAAATAGTTTAAGGGCTTCTGGATCTTATGCTTGTCAGAGGTGTTTGTTAGTGGGTGTGTATGCACTGTCTAGGATGTGGCAAAAATTCGTTGGGTTTTGCTTCTGATTTTAGACTGTTTAGTCACTCCGGTCCATTTGTGTGAGTTAATAAATGCATGTTTGTGTATGTCTGTGCAGGTGTCTGTACTTGGAAAGCAATGAACGTGACCAGGTTAGAGTCGTGTCCCCACATTTACCTACCATTTGCATTAACTGTGTCTTTACCAGATGCATATTAAACTTTGCTTTTTTTTTTCTTTTTATTCAGAGGTGGTAGTTTCAGAACTCAGATCTAGCTCATTTGTCTTTTTTAGCAAATGATTGAGGGTGAGAGACTATTCCAATTGGCAGTTAAGGGTCAGTATTTTGGACTCCATTTGGCTTAGATAATTTATACAGAATAAAAGTCTAACAGGTATAATCACAATAGTCCTGGCTTAAGAATGTGTCTAAGCACACTCGAGGTTGAAAAACACTTTAAGCTAAAAATGGAACAATGTTCTGGTTAGTAACTTGTATGCTTCTGTGGTAATGGAGAGAATTGGAAGGCAGTTCTCTTTGTTTGATTTATATGGTGACACCCAGAATGTGAAAGGTGCATTTTACAGTAGAAATAAACTTTCAACATTGACCTACAGAATGGAAGACCCAGGCTGGTATTTGATTCCTTCTCTGCTAGGTCATAATGAAAAGCATAATTAATAAAAATAGATTTTTTTTTAGGCAGAAAAATCCTGAGATTGGTGTTTTTCTCTTATTGTTTGCAATGTTTGTCAATATTTTCTTGCATGATTCCTCTGAAGAACAAGCTAATTTGGAGAAAGTGATGTAAATTTTAGAATTGAATGCACTCCACTAATTAAATGTGTTCTCTTGTGATCTTAGTGCCACTAAAATCTAAATAACACATACATAAATTAATTGCTATCTGTGCTACTGTTCCTACAGGTCATATTTGAAAGCTTGTTGCCAGCCATAGAAAAGTGATTTTATCATAGAATCATCTAGTGACTTAGGATAACAAGCTTCAATGTCTTTAGTCTTGTACAAATTTAACTCCTTTGTTATAGATATATTCATATGCTACATTTTCCTTTTATATTTTATACATATAAATATATTTTTCAATCCCATTTGTCTAAAAGATTATACATTAAATATATTTTATAATGCAAAGATAGAAATATTTCACTGTTATTTTTATATTCATAACAAAATACAATGATATTAATATTTCACTGTCATTTTCATATTAATAATATATGTATTATGTTTCAAACCTTTCTGAGCATCTTGACATATTCATTTAATCCTAGTACAAACTTATGAGACAAGTTAGAGAAAGAGTCATTATCTCCATTTTACCAATAATAAACATGTACAAAGTGACACAAATATTAGTGTCAGACTTGGGCCTATGACCTGAGGCTATGGACTCCTGATCAGCTGCTCTTTCCAAAGCTGCCAGCTACCTCTGTTCATATTTGACAAAATTTCAGCGTATTCTGCGTCTCTGGCATCTATCACAACCATTGAAATGCATGTAAGGCAAATGTTGGCTGATCTTAAATGATCATTACCATTCTACTCATGCAAGAAAAGGTAGCATGGAAGTATTTCAGGCATCTTTCTTTGGCCTTTAACACACCCCAACTGGCTGCAGAGTCTGATGTCATGACAGACCATTTTTGTTAGGCTCAGAAATCCTGTGACTTATTAATATGCCTAATCAATAGGTTTACTCACCAGGAATATGCCCCTATGAAAACACAGTGAGCATATATTAGTATATTTCACAAAATGGTTGTACACATACTGGGGGTGACAAAAAAATATATACACATGACTTGTGTTCATCTTTTGTTATCAGTATATATTGAGTATTACAATTTTAATAGTTTTTTCCTTACTTATAATGTGTATACATTTTTTTGGCACCCTCTGTATTTAGTCTTCATATCTACCAACATTTACTTTTAAAGAAACATTATGTGTAACTAAAAGCATCAAGTGAAGTGCTTACAGTCAAGCATCAACTTTTTCTCTTCTAAAATACCCACCGCCCCTTCCCCCAGCCTTCTCACCAGTTCAGGTGTTCTTAACCTTTTCTGTGCCATGTACCCCATTGCCAGCCTACCGTAGACCTGCAGACCATTGACCTCTTCTCAGAATAATGCTTTTAAATCTAAAAATGTATAGAATTACAAAGAAAACCCATATATACGATATTGAAATTCAGTAATCAAAATATTAAAATCAATTCAATATTAAAACCAATTTCAGATATGATAATATGTGTATTTTTTATTACAATGTTGATAAGGTTAAGTGGTGGATGTGCTGTAGTTTTAAGGTAGTGATGAGTAGAAGAGATATTTGAAGATTGTCTACAATAGTATGTGATATGGGTGTGATAAGAAAATAGCTGTGACTTCTATTGGTGACATTGTCACTGGTGTTGTTAATATTGCTGTGGTTAGTTTCCTATAGTTAGTTAAAATTGAAGGAAATGCTAAATTGTTTTTTAGTATTGGTGAAAATAAAGGTGTGATTATTTTCTTTTCCCCATCCAAGTTCACAGACCCACGGAATTCTATCCGTGAACTCTTTAGGAATCAGTGTCTGCCAGGTTAAAAACCCCTACTCTAGCTGCTTCTTACTCATTTTTCAAAACTCAATTGAACCATCATCTCTTCCAAAGAACTTCACCCACCTTCCCTGATGTGGAGTTAGCTGCCACTCTTTGGTGCCCCATGAGTTCCCATAACCTCTCGAGCCTAACATGTACCACAACACAGGGTCTGCGTGGATTTACTCGTCTGTCCCTCCTAAAGAGTGTGTATTTCTGAGGGTATGCGTCACCACCTAGCACAGTGTCTGCCACATAGCAAGGGTTCACTAGTTATTGAAGAGGAGGAAAAAGGAAAATTGAAAGATAAGGGAGCTGTCAATCACAGAAATTTTAAGTTAACAGAAAATTAAAGTCAGTGGCTTGAAAATTAAAGTCAATAGTTTGCTTTCATCAAATTTTCCATCAATGGCACCTGGGATATTATAATATCCCAGGCAGTAAAGATGGCCATGTGGACCCTGTTCTACTTCCCTTTTAGTGCAGCTCTCAATTTATAGCCTCCTAAGAAAATCATAATTCCATATTAAGGGTCCAATAATAATAATATTCCAGTTTCAGATCTATTTCTTTTTTTCCCTTTTTTTTAGGTTCTTATTAGTACAAATAGAGAAAGAGGAAGTAGGGACATGGAGATAGAGTACTTTCTTCATATCTTGAGCTTTTAGGGCTTTCAAATTAATTTGAAAAAGAAAAAAGCCAGGGAAAATGATTTTGATTCTAAGGGACATATACAAATGTGTAAATGCTTTCTAAAACTCTATGGACTTGAAAATAATAATTAAGAAGTTTTTTCTTGAAAAATAGACTATTAATCATAAAAGCCACTTAAGTCCTCAGCACAAATGCTTTGTATAGGATAAGCATAGATGCTTATACACAGGAAGTTACACTTTCAGACATATGCTCATCTTCTTATTATAATGTCACATAAAAAATTAGCATTTATTCATGCTTATTGACTTAGTTTTATATGCACCTCTCCCTTCCCAGTAATAAATACTTGCCATTTCTACCCAAATGAATGGGTATTCACATATCATTGTGAGGCTGCATATTTCTTGGGTACAAGTTGATTTTGATCTACAATGGACTTGTTTATTACAGGAGGAAGAGGATTGAGATGAAATTAGAAAAAAATGAATAGCCCTTTTGATTATCTAGTAGATATCTTCCATTCAGTATCTTGTGCACGAGCGCCTGTTGAACCCAAGTCATTGATTAGCAGCTCAATGGTTTTCGATACACCTCTATAGAATATCTTATTGAAATATGCTAGTCAATCACGAATTTAGATTATAAAATTGAATCTGATTTAATATAAAGCCCTAAGATCTTAACTTGATTTCACCCCATGATTAAATAAGACACTGACCCATGCACACTGCATGTATCCTACAAGTGGTATTTTATAGCAGGGTCATTGGTAAGTGTCCATGGAGCAGATGCCAAAATATCCTTCTGGACCTGACCCTTGTTTCAACACTCACCCACTGAAGCAGAAAGTTGAGTAGTATTCTGAGTCATCCCTTCCTACATGGAGTGTTGGTAGAGCAAAGAGGAAAGATTGAACAATGACCATGATGACGATAGATACAGAGAAGCCTCTTGCACTGGAACTCTGGGTCAGAGAATTCATCTCAGAGCATGATTTAGTATTTGAGCCTCTTCACCTTTTGAAAGGAAGTCCCTAAATAGCCTTAATTAGTGTTGTTGTCTGTAGGTTTCTAAAGGTCCGTTACTTATTGCATGCTCTTTAACCTGTTATATACCTGCTTCTTCCTAATTTTATTATCCTCTTTTGATATCCCTCTCATTCCTGCTCTCCTTACCCTTTTGAAACATCTTTTATTTTGAGTTAACTATTGCCCTAAATTTACTGATTTGGTATCTAACCCATGAGCTCTTCAGGAGAAAAGCATACCTAAATCCAAAATGTGAGAAATATTTTTAGCTGGCAGGGAAATTGATCTAGATACACATAGAGAAACATTTCCTGAGACTTTTATTGCAATAAATATAGGCATTCGTAGTTGATATGATTATGTTAGTGTTACAGTAGGAATCTGATACTTAATGCAGTGCAGTACACACCTTTCTCAGGCAGAAAGGAAAATATGGCTCTGGAAACACAATTCAAACAAGCAGAACAGGACAGGTAGTTCGAATATTATACTATACTTTATAACAAAAAAATGTATTTTAAAAGAAACCAGGAAATATCTGGGCAAATAGATTAACAGAATCATAGCTTGAAATAAAGAGATCGCACTGAAGCAATTTGCTTATGAATTTGTGTGCTCTAAATTTGAATTCATCTAAAGAATTCATAGGAATGCTGAAGGGGCAAAAGCAATTTCACAATCAGCAGAAATTATTTTTAATAATCTATATGTTAAAGATTATTTTAAAATTGTAAATATTTTCAAAACAGAAAAGAGGGTGTTTCCAGGAATTATCATGGATTAAAATGTAACCGCTGTGCATAATAATATAATGAATCAGATGGGAAGAGAGAAAAATGGAGAGGAAGTAAGAGGCTAATGGAGCCAAGAGCAGGAGGCAGCTTTAGGGATGGATAAAGGACAAATCATTCCAGAAAAATGCGATCACTCTTTTAAATCGCATTACAAGATTAATGGATAAAGGGAATGCACTAGAGGTAATATATATGGATTTTGCTAAGGCATTTGATACACTGCCCCATGAATTACCACTTGCAAAATTAATTCAAATTGGGTAGAATATGTGCATGGTCACATAGACTGAAAATTGGCTGGAGGACCATAAACGAAGGGTAGTGACAAATAGTGGTCCCTCTCATTTAGGTGGGAGACAGTGTCCAGTGCATCCCTGAAAACTGATACCCAGTTTGCTATTATATAACCACCTCACACCTGATCTGGGGAAAGGAAAGGAAATTATGGAATTCGCATATTTTGATGTAGGAAGACAAACCAAGATACAATTAGAGCACAAAAAAAGAGTTAAAAATAAAAATAGAGGGTAAAAGTAAACATAGGTGATACTTATCCTCTTTTCAAGACTAAAAGAACAAAAGGTTACTAGGAAAATAGTTATATACAATGTTAATTGTTAAAATGCTGATGGGGAAATCTCACTTAAAATCATACTGTAATTAAATAGGGTGGTTATTTATTCTGTTAGAATTAAATGTTATGCTCCTGTGTACTCCAAATTTGAATTCAACTAAAGAATTCATAGAAGTATTGGAGGGGCAAAAGGAATTGATTTATAAAGAAAAAATTTAATTATGTCCACTTAAGTGCATAACTATTGCGGTATCAGCAATTTCCCCAAATATAAGTACAGGATAAATAATCACCTTGAGTGATTATTATTAGAACTTTCTGATTCAAATGACCCTAAATACCATTTTGATAACTGCCAGGGCAACCTTACTATTGTTTATAATGTTGCTGAAATTGTTGAAATCATATAAAATGTCATGGCTTAGAAGCAGAATGAACTCTTAAAAAGTGGACTAGATAAAATTTGATTTTCCTTTTACAGAGAGCAGGATCTTATTTATAATCAAAGTACTTTTTCATTCATCCTCTCATCCAGTCCTCTTGGCCACCGTGTAAGGGTGGTATTACCATCCCCAAATTACAGGTGTGAAAACTGAGGCTCAGAGAGGATAAATGACTTGTCCAAGACTACATTGTTAATTAATGAGAGTCAGTACTAAAGCCCAAGCGTTATGTACACCTAGTCTTGAGGTCTTCCCACTAAACAACGCTGCCATGAAAGAGACTGTCTCAGAAGCCACATACCAGGGTCTGACCTTGACTCTGACTGTGTTGAGTTAGATAATGTAATGGAGAGGACCTAGCATGGAATCTGGGACTTGGAAGGCACGTAATAATGTTTAGCAACTTTTCTTTGCCTTTTACCCTATTTACAATTTCTTCATTCAGCAAACAGCTATCAAGCACCTAATGGGGCTGGCACGGTCCAGCTGTGTACATCTTAGTTCTTTTTCTTAGTCATCTTAGTTCTTTTTCTTAGTCATCTTAGTTCTTCCTCTTAAGCTCAGGTCTCCCAAGTTAGACCACGGCTCCATAAGAGAAGACCCTATATCTGCCCATTCACAGCAGTGTCCCCAACCCCTAGTACATGCCCAAACGGACTTCTGAGTTAGAGAGAAAACATCCAGCCTCACTTCTCCAGAGTTCCCCTGAGCTTTGGCCAAGCTAAAACCTCATGTGCTCACTTCGTTCCTTCACACAATGTCAAATAAAATGGTCCCCGGTCCCCTGAACACACTGAAAAAGTGGAAGAAAAGTCCTGAATAGCAGCATGAGGAAGCTAGACAGTGAATGTGCCTGTCAAGCTGGTTTTACTTCTCTTTCCCCGAGTTACCCCATAGGCCCTGTACAGCCATGACTGGTAACGAGCACACTACCACACTAAAGCACTTGTCTACTAGGTTAGTCTTCTCCAAAGTATAGGATGCTGCTTCTCCTGTGCCCATCGCCCAGCCTCTCCTTAGAAAGCCCTGTAAAAGAGTAGCAAGAGCCCACAGCTTTGTAGCTCCTGGACAGTCTGCTTTTCTGCAAATTTGGGAGGAGAATAACGTCAAGTACAGCAAGCACTGATTATAGAAAAGATTGTTTCTCCTTTGGTGAATAGGCCAAAGCTAAGGACATGTCAAGAGACATGTAGTTCAGGTAGAAAGGCAAAATGCAGAGGCCCCCATGCCTAAGACCATGGCCGGGGTAAGGACCTGACCAGGGACACCCAGCCCTGATGTGTCCACCGCCAATTCACATCCCCACCTAACAAAGGCAAAACATGCACAGCTGCTGAGTTCCTGCCCTTAACCCAACCCTACCTGGGACTGTATACATCACAGATCTTTCCACCCACAATTGAATTAGTTATTTTCAAAAAGAATACCTTTGTCATTTTGAACCCTCTCCTTCCGCATTAGGCTTATTGCAGTTGGGTGAGTGCACCTGAAGCCTTCAGTGAGGTGTCAGGTGTAATTTAGCACTGGGAGATGAATTATGGGATTGCCCTTTAGGAAAAGGCTGGGAGCTCAGCCCTGCCTGTCAAATAGGTCCTTGCCTTATAGCGAACTCTGCAGGTGAATGAATCAGTATTTGGCATATCAGCATTTCATAGAGCCTCCATGCTAATGTCTTTTTGAAATGAAACCAAGAAAGCTGTTAACCTCAGTTAGCCAAGTGTCCCCTCTGTGACCGGGATAAATCATCAATGTACAGGCTGAGAACTCAGTTCTTACTGCTTTGGGGAATATGAGAAGCTGATGGAAGGGGCCTCCTAATCTGAGGAAACTAAATAAGGATTTTCATCTCCCTTAGAAGGAGAAATAAATATTATTTTTCATTGCCTCTAGATGTAGCTGTTCTAAAATGATTTTGAATAATTTGATTCAATTAGATAGCATATCCTTACTTATCCCTTTTGTCAAAGTCTTTGATCTCTTCTTCAATGAAGTCCTCTGAAATATTTATATTATATATAATTATTATAGTGTGCATATATGTATTTATATATATATACACATATGCATGTGTAAATATTCATGAATAATATAATATAAATAATATGTTATAACAACAATATTATATAAGAGATATTAAATATATGTATGAACCCCTGTACTCTCTCACAACTGAAAACCTGGTCTTAACTCCCAGAGTAGCTCTGGTCAGCCAACCGGGATTCTCTATTCCCTACCACTTCTTGAATATTTTCCATGGTAAAATTCAAGCAACATCCATACGAAATCCTCACATTGTGAAACTGAGGTCATTATTTCTGTTTTTTACATTTGAAGAAACCAGGGTGCAGAAAAGTTAAGGGAGTGGCAACACTTAGGGTCAAACCCAGAACTTCCGTCATATGTTCCTTAGTCCATAGCTGCTATGCAGCCATCGGTGGCCAGCTGTGGTGCTGGCATTCTTTTTCCT
Source organism: Hipposideros armiger (assembly GCF_001890085.2). Lineage (NCBI taxonomy): Eukaryota > Metazoa > Chordata > Mammalia > Chiroptera > Hipposideridae > Hipposideros > Hipposideros armiger. The sequence continues at coordinate 1,572,515 of NW_017731359.1, read as the reverse complement.
AACAATCCAGTGCACACAAAAGGCTTATGCCTCAAGCCTGCAGGCGCCATTTTTCTCTGAAGGCCTTTGACTGCGCTCTCCTGCAGCTGCCCGAAGGGAAAGCGATTCGATTACTACATACATCTTCAGCCCTTGGTTTTTGCAGTCAATTCCTTTCATCAGGTCCCGTACACATTCTCCCCCTTTTTCGCTTTGCCTGCCTGAGCTACCTGAAGTAGAAGAGGGCTGGATGACTGGAGTTATCCTGACATTGAGTGTTCTGGAGGAGCATGGAGCAAAATGCTAGGAGGATTCTCAGTCAGCAGGAAAACAAAATACATAGGTGAAGCAGGCTACAAGGTTTTTAGAACACTTATGGATTCATAATAAAATTTACTCTCCAAAATGTCTCACACCCTAGAAAAAAAGTATAAATTACTTTTAAAAAATGGCAATAGCATGCCAATAGGCATTTGCACGTTATGCTTGGGACAGAGCCTTCTTGCTTGCTCCTGTCCATCTTTGGTTGGAAGGAGGAGGGATCAAAGGGGTAAGAAAACTGGCTTATCTCTACAGTTTAATCACCAAAAGGATGATACAAGATTTTTTTAAGTTTGAGGATCACCATCGGCTACAATTGTATCATTTTGCAAAAGTGAAAACTGAAGCTCTGAAGGGTTAACCAATTTGCCCATGGTCTAAAAGCTTGTTAAGTTGCAGAATTGGGACTTGACTTCAAGTCTTCTGGTGAGAAGTCAACGTTTTTTATGACATCTGACGTGGTCTAGCGGAGTTCCCTTGCTTTGTTGAAAGTCCCACATGACAGTTTTAAAGGAAATACAAAACAATGCCCATTATATACTACTCATTCTTGAAAGAAGGCAACCTTTGTTTTCAGGCTTGTTTTTCAGTTTTGTTTACCCAGGCCCAGTGCCCCCTCCACACCCACAACCACAAAAATCACACCCACCACTACCTCCCCAGATAAATTTCCTTCCCTGACCTCCCCAGATAAATTTAACCATGACTTTCCCCCTGCTAGATCTACAATTTTGAACTCACCTCTGTAGTTGCACATATCTCTCAGATTAGAAATTATGTGTTCATGGGCCTCTTTTCCCTAGAAGCTGTGAATTTCTTGAGAATCTGTTCCCCTCAGGATTCCCCCACACCAGTCATGGTAGCTGGAAAATGGCAGAGGCCTCATACATGTTAGTTAAATTGAATATCATTTGCTCTCCAGAAAACTGAAGTGGTCAAGTAATTTCTGTCTGAGCTCCACATAATCTGCAGTGACAAAGATCTAGTTTCTTAGGCCTCATGTTGAACTTTGAAGGTCCATAACAGCTTCTCGTCCTCTGGCTTCTGTTTAAAGACTGATCAGGATAGAAAATAATTTACAAGTCTTTTCTTGTACTTGTGACTAACTATATTGTGTTTGCAGTGATTCCGAGGCCCCCATAGGTGTGTTTTCTCCTGATAAATCCACTGGAATTCAGTTACATTAGTTTTATTTTTTATTTTTCATGACAGCAAATCAGAGCTTCACAGCAACTTTGCACTTTTTTGTATTTCCAAAAGTGGAGATATAGAGAGCCAGAAATTGCTCCCCAAATGGCAGAAACAGAGATGTAAGAAATGAAGCTATATTTGATTTCACCCTTAAAGGAGTTACATTGATTGTAGGAGATGGTTTGCTTTTGAACCTACCCAAAGGAAAATTCTGGGTTTTGGTTTTTTGTTTTGTTTTGTTTTGTTTTGTTTTTCAACTTGAACATCATAATTAAATTCAGGAGAAGTTGGGCAATGTTTTTCAGTCCCCAACATTAAACTGACCCTCCCTCTGCTTGTTAGTAAAAGGGTAACTCCTCAGCTCAATTGAACATTATAAAGCCGCATTCACAATACCTGAAGATTTTTTAAACTAGCTTTGTCTTCCTCTGTTCCATATCAGAAAAAAAACTTTGCCCACAGTTGATTCATAGTTCCACCCCAACAGGGAACTTAGGAAGTCTTCCATAAAAAAAGGAAATACAGATAGCATAATAACTTAAATCCATAAATGATCCCCAAATCCAATTTTAGCTAATAATTCCAATCAATCACTACTCACCTTCCCCTTATTAGAAATGCCTTAGCAAAGAGTGGAGTTGACAGATTAAGCTGCGTCTTCTTGAATTTCCATGGCATCACTTGAACATGAAAAGGCCAAAGGAAAAGAAGGAAAATAAAAGCAAATTCACAAACTGTGCAGAACCCGAGTCACTGAGAGGTGATTACATTCATGAGATTAATAACTATCACAGGTCTCTCACCTTCACCAGTGATGGAGAGGAGTGGAAATTCTCCTAGCCTGTACCATTTATCTTATGGGGAAACCTATATTGAGGGGGAACTCTCATACCATTCTCTTCACTCTCCACACGATATATGCTGGGGAAGGATTTCTCCCGCTAAAGGAACTCACAATTCCTTCAATTTGACTTTTGCAGAGGGACTGCATTCAGTCTTCTCTAAGGATCCCTCAGATCAAGGGGGCAAGAAGGAAAGGAAAATTGACTGACACTGTTGGAGTTAGATGAAGGCTGAGAACCTGCTGCAATTTGGAACTTTTCACTTTCTCAGTTGGGCTTCACTAAGAGCAGGGGTTGACGAGCTGTGGGCCAACCCCCATCTTTTTTTTTTTTTTTAGATTTTTTTTATTGGGGAATTGGGGGAAGGGGAACAGACAAGTTGCTGTTGTTTTGTTCTTCAGTCTAGTTGTGGAGGACGTTGCTTCACTGGCCCAGTTTGGCACCATCATTGCACTCTTCCC
>NW_017731359.1:1490533-1569421 GCF_001890085.2 Hipposideros armiger | reverse complement strand
GACCGGCCCAACCCCCATCTTTTTTAAGTAAAGTTTTATTGGGCGCCCAGACACACCCATTCATTTACGTTTTATCTGTGGCTATTTTCATGCTACAAAGGCAGAGCTGAGTACTTATGACAGAGACTAACTGACCTGTAAAGCCTAAAATATTTACTATTTAACCCTTCACAGAAAAAGCCTTTTGGCCCCTGTTAAGATCATCAACCCTGAGCAGAGAAAAGAGATGAGAAATCTAAATGAAAGCACAATCTGAACAAAGTTGATTACAGGTTACATCTAAAGACAACAACTATAATAGAGCGTAACACATTTGTCATATATGGAAAACATCTTTTCTGGTCATCAGGACTCTGTTCAGCTGCAAGTATTATAATAAAAACACCAGTAGGGGCCTACAAAAATAGGCTTATTCATCTCACCTAAGAAGTCTAGGTGGTTGCTGGCATCGACTCAGCACTCAGCAGTATCATCAGATTCGGGCCTTTTCTATCCATGACTCAGAGCCAAAGATTCTGAGATTCGTGATTGTTCTTCCTATTGGTTGCAAGATGGGTGCTTGGCATCAGCAGTCACGTCCATGTTCAAAGAAGGAAGAAGGCTCATGCCCTCTGCCCATTTCTTTCTACCTGGAAATGAAAGGCTTTCCCAGAGGCCCCCCTGCCACTCCTTCAGCAGATGTCTGCTTCCATCACACAGCCACCCCTACTGTCCATGAGGCTGGGAAAGCAAGTATTTTCCACTGTGTCCTCTGTGTGGGGATGCCATGGAAATGGCTTTGCGGTAGCCACTCAACAGTGTCTCCCACAGGCATTGTTTCTCATTTTAGGTGTATAGGCACAATGGAGCTGACCAACGAATATTTATTGAGTGACCGAATATACAGATAGTTATTTCCTTTCCTCCATATCAGAGAAATTATATCTAGACAGAAACTGCAAAACTTTATCTAAGGATACTCCCAAGGATCTCTCAAGATGATATGGCTGAGAAACAAGCTGAGAGCAGGGTAGGTGGACCCTGTGGCTGAATGGCAAAGCAGGGATGCCTCAGACAAATGGCACCTGTCCTGTTCGCTCACCACAGGGTTCTAATTGGATTGGCACAGGGCAAATTTATTGTCATCTTAGGGACAAGCTTTTTGTCTTGGAGTTTTTGTTGAGGTTTGCAGCATTTACCCCATTTCCTATAGCATTGAGACCACACCTGCTTGTTGATAAACATTAAACTCATCCCTTTAAACATACCAATAAAATAATGATATAGGGTCATAATCTTTAGGTTGAGTTAGTCTCATCTACCTATGAAATTAGAAAGAAATCGCTCCTGGTTTTTTTTTTAACCTTACTACTTCAAGCTTTATATTTGTGCTGTATATTCAAATTTCATTTATTATGAGAACCTCCAGGGTAGAAGAGTTGTTAGTTTGAAATACTGTTGCATCAGTACTCTCTTAGAGACTTAATGCCATTGTTACAACCAGATGACCTTCAACTCTTTATCTGTAAATTTGCTGCTTGTGGCCAAATCTCACCTCCTACTTAAACAACCAAAGGAAAAAGAGTAGTCAGGGCTCTAAAGGAATTTAGTTTTACTGGCAGAGTTTTTCCATGATTCTTTTAGGATAACAATAAAACAAAACAGGTTACTTGCTCTTTCAGGATCTAACCAGGAAAGCAGAGCACTGAGGGTATTTACAACAGAGGGAATTTAATGCAGGGAATTTCACAGGGGAGCTGAGAAGCTAGTGGGGGTGGTGAGGTTAACAACAGCAGGAAGCCTGTCTCCTCCCTGGAGACAGAGGGAGGAGGTGGTGCCCACCAGAGTCCAGGAGCCAGGGCCACGTCATGGAAAGTAGAATCATGACCAGACTATGGATTTGAACTGGAGCTACAGAAGAGACACAGCTGCTGCTAGAGTCCCATCGCCAAGCCGAGGGAAGGGGGAGTGGTGCCGGGTTTCTCCCTCCCACACTCCATTCTCCTTCCAGCTCCTCCCATCGGCCAAACCTAAAGGGAGCCAGTTGACTTTGGAGCCTCGAAATGCAGCCACACAGAGCAGATCAGGGGGAAATGAGGAACAGAATTGAAAACAAACAGAAACAGCCAGAAGCCTCCCGACAGATGAAAACCTACACTTTGGTCTCTGGTGATAATTATTAAGTTGTGCCTCCCGCTCGGCTATCTGACTTGACTTCTTTCCCGTGTTGGTCACGATGGTTAGGTCAGCTCAGCACAGTAACAGTTTCCACTGTATATCAATGGATGGTCAGCGTTACTAGACTCTGGGAAATACAAAGAAATAGAAGACAGTATCATTGTCTATATGTAATCTACTCTTACATGTATAGGTAGTCGAAGAAGACTTCCTAATAGAGGTAAACCCTAAAAGAGGAGTGTTTTAGGTAGAGGGACTAGCCTAAGAAGTGGGAGGAACATTTTGCATGGCATACAGAGCAGAGAGTCTGGGAGGGCTTGGGTGACTGAGAAGAGATTAGAAAACTTCGCAGGACTAATAGAGGACTTTAAAAATTGATCCATGGAGACTACAGACCTTTCATCTGAAAGATGGTGATGAGTTCAGCAGATGCCAGAAAGAATATAAGGGAGCTCTTGGCATAATCTAGCCACAAGGTGGGAACCAAGGGGTTGGCTGGAAATAAGCGCCATGGAGTAGTGGCTAAGAGCACAGGGGCCGAAGCAAGACTTCCGGGGTGCAAGTCTCATTTCTGCTCCTTACTCCTGCCTTCTCTGGGAGACAAAGATAATAATAGGACTTACCTTGCAGAAGCATCAATTTTACGCCTGACACATGATAAATGTTAGCTATTATTGAAATCATATTAGAGGATGAGCTTATCAAGAAAGAAAGGGAGAAAGAGTAAAACGCCCCCGGGCAGCTTCAATGTATATTTGGAACTGTTTGTAATCTAAATTGTACTTGAAATCACTATGAATGCATAAACTCACTGCATGAATGAGTTCAGAAGAAGGAAAAACAGGGCCCAGGACAGACAGAGGAGACAATAGACAAAGCAGTAGAAAAATAATAAAAGAATTCCATGGGCCAACGTATGAAAACCTCAGAGAATAATAAAGCCTTATAAAACAATGGTTGCTCAGCAGGATATTGGAAACCCTGGATGGATGTCTTCTGCTCAGTTTGCTGAGTTGGTTCTCTGCTGGCTCTGGCCTAGGTATTACCATCATTTTTGCACATCGCAGCATTTTAAATGGTACTCCTGGAGTAAGAGCTGATCACAATGTTGCATAAGTGCCTGTCATCAGTAAGCATTAGAAAACTAAGTGATACATTTTTCATGCACAGGGAGTTGAGTGTACATCTCTAAATCTTCCAAGGGGGCTAATTTGGCAATGACAAAAGCACAGTTTTTTTCCCATAAGGTACCAGATCCAATTGGCTGGTACCAATTTCCTTGTTTCACACTGGAGGCTGAAAACAATAAGGACAGGGAACTAAGGAAGCGAAGCCATTACCGACAGCCACAAAACAGCCGACGTTGCTGCAGATGGTCTGTGGTCAGCCTGATACCAGCTCTGGCTGAGGCTGCACATGGGTGTGACTCTTGGTTTGGAGTAAATGGTGGAGTGCCGGCCTGGGGGTGGAGATAAGGGGAGGAGGTAAGGAAGAGAGATGTGAGGACAGATTCACTGTAGGGTTTTGTCTGTTCAGTTTCAATTACTGCGTCAAGTATGGATGTGCAGAACCCGATTTGGTGGCAGCTTGGTGAATGCAGTTTACTGTGGTTCTCTTTTAGTTGGCAGTAGTAGGATTAAAGTGTTCAGAGGGACAGAGGTCCCTGGGGATGGGGAAGGGGTTGTAATGTTACTAAGGAGATCAAAGAAGCTCGGTCTTACAGGTCTAGAGGCTGTGTATACTAGCAAGGGAGTGGGGGGGATATCATTGATTTTCCTTAAACGCTATAGTTCTTTATCTCTGTTCATCCCATGATCCAACAATTAGTTGTTTGAAGAAAAACCCCACAATCTCTTAGTTTCTCTTATATTTGGGGTGACCACGTAATTCATCCTCCAAACTTAGCGAAAGGGGATACAATGACTATTTTTGCTGGGACAATAGTCCTAAATAAATAAATACTCCTAAAGTGGGTCTGTCGCAGACTGATTGGAATTTGTAATCATCCTCCTTACAACTCATTTCAAAATCTTTTTAGTTCCTATAGCATCATGGTTAATGGCACAGACTCTGGAGCCAGACTCACTGAGTTCAAATTCCAGCTCTGCTGGAAACTAGCTGTACGACCTTGACAAGTCACTTAACTTCTCTACAGTTCAGTATCCTCATTGGTGAAATGAAGTATAGTCATTTTTCCTACATCCAAAGGTTGAGCTACTAAGTGAGTTAACATGTAGACAGCCACTTAGGGTAGATCATAGTGAGCTATTTATTGTTCTTGTTATTTTAGACCCTCAAGGGTAAGAAGCCTTATCTTACAGACCTTACGCCTGCCTTCTCACCCCCTACATTGACATGGAGAGGCATTCAGCAAGGGTTTGTTGAGTGAGTAAATTAGAAGAAAGAAGGAATGAATACAGGAAGAAAAGAACACAATTTTTTATCTTTTCCCTTCATTGTTTTTTCTTGATTCTTTCTTCCGTCACTATTTTTAGGTTACTTTGAAGCACAGAGACACTGATATCCACTCAACGACTCTTTCAAATGCCGGTCCTAACACAGCCTTGACTATACCCTGGGATCCCTTGGTTTTGAGTTTTCTTTTCCTTACCTGACCTGAAACCAACACTGGCTACTCCTCACCGTCTGCTTTTCTACCTGCCTCCTCTCCCAAGCTGTTAGACCTTGCTGGGGAAAGGAACATCTTGCCAATTAAGAGTCAGTTAGTGCTGTTGCTTCCACCTCAGCTAGTCCTGTTAGCAATCCCTTTTATTCATTCTCTGTCATATTCCCAAGGATATCCTCTTTCTTATCCCTCAAGTTCACAGCCCACTCAGCCACACCTCTCTCTCAGGAGTTGACCTGCTTTCTGCTTTATTGAGATGAGATTCTCTAGCATGAACTGCTTCAACTTCCTTCTTCCACACCCATGTGATGCATAACCCCTCCTGTTATCTCTTTGCCCGTCTCAGAGGGGAAAGTGCCACATCTCCTTTCCAAAGCTAATTGATTCCCTCTCTGCCGTCCTCCAAATCCATCCTTCCAGAGCTGTGCTCCATCAGTTGTCCCACTCTATTTTCTTTTTCACAAGGCCCCTAAATCCTTGCTTCGTTCCTTTTAGATATAAATATGCTCGTGTATTTTTCTCTTCAAACAGCAAGAACAACATTTCTCTTATCTTGCTCCTTCTATTCATTACCAAACCTGTCGAAAGAATCATCTCTGCATATTAGCCTCTTTCATACCTCAGTCATTTCTAAACCCTTTTAAAATGACTTCCCATACCACTAATTTGAAATTGTCCTCTCTAAAGTTACTACTGATAGTTCCCTAATTCCAGTGACTTCTCCTGGGTCCTTGTCCTCCTCAGTCTCCCTGCAGCATTTTATGCCACTGATCACCGCCTCTTTCATGCAATAGTGTTCCTTGGCTTCCTTGACTTGGCTTGATCTTGGTTACCCTCTGGCCTCCCTAATTTGTCTTCGTCTCTTCCATCTCCCAACTGATCATAGAGGTGCTCCTCCAATTTTCAACTCTTCCCTTTATGCTCACAGAACTTCCTCAGTGATCTCAACCATTCCCAGGCCCTTGACTGTCCCCTCAGTGCAGATGGCCCTGGATCTATAATTCTAGCCCAGCAAATCTCCCATGCCACAGGTACATATTGCCAGGATTCTGCTGGACTTCTTCACATACTACAAGCTGGATTTTTCTCAGCACATTCTTCCAAACCAACTCTCCCTCCCTGGTCTCTGATAATAGCACCTCCATCTTCCCATCCCATCCCCAAGGCTTCAAAGTTCAAATAATTTTTACAAGGTCGGACAATTAAGTTTGCAAACTCATCCTAGAAAAAGTGCTACATACCTCAATCCTGAATATCACTATGGTCACCTTTGAAGTACTCCCCTTGGGAAGCTATGCACCGACTCCAGTGTCTAGTCCACCCTTCAAAGCAATTTTGAAACTGCTCTTCTGGAATGGCCATCAGAGCTGTCATCATATTACCCTTGATGTCCTGAATGTCATCAAAATGTTTTCCTTTCAATATTTCCTTTGTCTTTGGGTAAAGAAAGAAGTCATTGGGGGCCAGATCAGGTGAGTAGGGAAGGGATTCCAATACAGTTTATTTGTTTACTGGCTAAAAACTCCCTCACAGACAGTGCTGTGTGAGCTTGTGCATTGTCGTGATGCAAGAGACATGAATTGTTGACGAAAAGTTCAGGTCGTCTAACTTTTTCACACAGCCTTTTCAGCACTTCCAAATAGTAAACGTGGTTAACTGTCCAGTTGGTACAAACTGATAATGAATGATCCCTCTGATACCAAAAAACAAACAAACAAACAAACATTGTTGCAACAAGTTTGCGAACTTAATTGTCAGACCACATGTGTCTCCTTCACCTAACTCGTTTTCCAGATTCCATCAGTTCCGCCTCTACCTCCATACTCACTGCCACTACCCAGGATGTTACCTCTTATCTCAAATATCACAGCAGCCGCTAACTGCTCCCATTTCTTCCAGTCTGTTCTGCCAACTTATCTTGAATCTTCATCCATCACTCCCTTTCCTCATAATGCTTCATAGACTACAAATAAAGGCCTAACCTCCGCAATCTGGGCCCTCTTATTTTCCTAGATGTAATTCCTACTATTGGTCTTTGCACACACTGCTGCCCAGCCAATCCAGACTTCACCTTTCAGAGTAAGTCCTACACATCTACCTCTAAGCCACGTCTTCTTGTATCAGAGTCCTATGGCTGCCGTAACAAAGCACCACAAAATGGGTGGTTTAAAACAACAGAAATTTATTCTCTCGCAGTTCTGGAGGCTAGAAATTTGAAATCAAGGTGTTGGCAGGGCCATGTGTCTCTAAAGGCCCTAGGGGAAGAATCCTCCCTTGTCTCTTCTAACTTCTGTTAGTTGCTAGCAATCCTTGATGTTCCTTTAACTTGTAAATTCATCACTCCAATCTCTGCCTCCATCTTCACGTGGTCTTTTCCCCTGGGTATCTGTGTCCAAATTTCCCTCTTCTTAGAAGGATACCAGTCATTGAATGAGGGCCAGCCCAAATCCAGTACAATTTCTTCTTAACTTGATTACATCTGTACACCCTATTTTCAAGTGAAGTCATGTTCACAGCTTCTGGTGATTAAAACTTCAACATATCTCTTTGGGGACACAGTTCAACCCACAACACTTCTCTGCACTGATTAATTTCTCCTTCCATCCAACTCTACCTGTCAGAATCCTTCTACTGCTCCAGAGCCTGGTTGATTTTCACCTCTGTCATGAAGCTGCTCATAAGTCCCCTTCAGCCCCTCCCTCGAAGTAACATAATATTTTGCCCCTATTATAGGTGGCTATTTCTGCACATCACTCTGCTGCTAAATTCTAAGCCCTTCAAGATATAGAACACATACATCATTCATCTTTGTATCACTCAAAATGCCAAGCAGAGTGCCTTTTGCTCATGAACTTACTTCATTAAATCAAATTTTAAAAATTTCCTTATAGATATTAAATTTGACCATGTCCATATTTTTGTCACTAAAAGTAATTTCTCACTTTCATCAGTAAATCTAAATGTTGGCCATGTTTAAAGAATTTCAATCTAGACTTACTTTTACATTGCAGTGTTTCAACATTAATAACATATCTCTTTTTAGAAAAAAAACTCTATAAATTGCTTTCCATAGGTCATTTTTCTATGCATTGATTTCTTTCTTGGATTATTTTGAAGTTAATATTGCAGGTGCCCTGAATTCTGTTGGAATCTAATCATCTGGCATTCATAAGCCACATCAGGGAGTGGTGTGGGGAGGCCGGCTTGAACCTTCACCTTCAGCCTGATAGGCAGTAGTACATGGAGAATTGAGTCAGCCTAGACAAACACGTGTTCCTTCTGGCCGAACTTTTATGTTTTAAATATGTAAGTAATTCTTTATTGTAAGGTTGTTGTAACTAGTATGATGTTCCAAGTCCCATATTAATTTCTTTTTGATTCCTACAGATTTTAAATTGGAAAGAGATGGAATAACCCCTGTGTGCTCTTGTATCTTAATTAGAGTAGGTATCTGTTCTCGTTTTTCATTTAGAGTTGCAGTATATATATTATATATGATGTGTATATATATTACACACACACACACACATATATACATACCAGGAGTGCCAAAAATTGTATACAAGTGGACACTTTGATCAAGCAGTAGTCCACCATGATCAGAAGTGTCTGGACGGTGATGGTGACCACTTTGAGCAACTCCTGTAATTGCAGAAATCAGATGTGATATATTCATCTTTTGTTATTGGTATATATTGAGTATTACAATTTTAATAGTTTTTTTCCTTTCTTAAAATGTGTATACATTTTTTGGCACCCTCTATATACAGACATAAATATTATCTATTTTCATGAGTATGTGTATTTGTATATATATTCATGAGATAGCTGGAATCTGATTAATCTCCTAAATAGATTGAGCACATGCACAGCAAGAGCATTCAGACTCTGGGTTTTTAGTCAAGGACATGGTTCTCTTTTTAATGCATATTTGAGACTGACAGACAGAATTACCAAGGATCAGCAGTCATGGGGAGAAAAGGGAAAACAAGTGAAACGGTAGATTGAAATGGTGTTTAAGGGCCAGTTTCTCTGCGTGCACTCACTCTACAAAAAGGGTCCTAGGGGCTGTGGGGAAACAGGCAACCTCCAGGCTGTGAGCTAATGCGGCTCGGGCACAACCACTGTTTGTATTAGCTGCACAGCCCTAGGAGAGATCTGGGAAAGCTAGCTTGAATTCCAATGAATATTTACAATCACACTGCTCCGGAGCCAAATGAAGTCACAGCGCCCCAGACTACAGGTTTTATGCATCAAAAGAAAATGAGAGGAGAGCAGCAAAAATGGAGTTGCCTTTAGAGAGACTTACAAACACAGATCTCACTGCTTGTGGCAGAACGAAAATGCTTTATTTCTGATAGGAGCAATTTATTCTTCAGACACCTTCCTTGATAGTAGAAAGCGCCTGACTGGGTTTTGAAGTGAGAACGTCTTTCATAGATGATTTTTAATTTCAAGCAAGAGAAAGGCATGGAAAGAATTGTATGGCGTAATTTTTATTTTGTTTTCTAACAGAAGACCCTAGAGAGGAGTGAGAAAATCCCTAAGCCTGTCACAAATGCCCTCTTCTTTCAGTTTGTGTTTTTATCCTGTTCTCATAGATTGTCATCCTTCATAGGACAGCCCTGGGAAAAGCTGCCACCATTTTGTGTCCCCAGGTTAAAGCCTTTAGGTAATTGATTGCCAGTAATGCATGCGACCCCCTCACTCATTTTTTTTCTCATAAGCTGTTGATCCACATCAAAGATCTGGAGAGAACTGGGTGGGAAAAATTAGTCAGAGCTGCTTGGACCCAGGGAGGCAATTTTTCACTTTCAGAGGTGCCAGAGTAGATGAAATTGAATGTTTTCAAAGGACTCCATCAGAACCGGTTTTGTGGTTTGGCTGACTAATCTCTTGGACTAGTAAGATTTATATTGGATTACGATTTTCTAGTAGCCTTGGTTGCTGCACTAAGCAGAAGTCCTCTATACTCCCCAGCCATACTTTTACTCACTAATTAGTCCATCTTCTCCCATTAACATGCTACTGACTCTGGGTGGTGAACACACAATGTGGTATATAGATGATGTTAAAAAAAAAAAAAGGGTGCTTCTGTCTCTCATTCATTTACCTGCCTGCTCACCCTTCCTACCACAAATCTGCACATCCTTTCACAGGTCTGTCCATCAGCTTGCCTGTATATACCCAAGCTTGGAGCAAAGAGAGGGAACAGTCATGTGCCTGGATTTGTGTGACTGGCCATTGGTAAATCTGAGAAAGCATGTTTTATTCTCAGATTATAGTTCATTCTCAAATTCTCAGTGGAAATGCCAAACCACTGGGGAAAAGGAGAAGCTTTGGGTCCCCATAATCTCCACCAGCCTTTCCCTATTCTTTGTGGTAGATGAATCATATTTTGTCAGTCTTACATACATACTATGCAAACACAGCTTCAGGGTACTTCTCCTTCCAAGTAGATTGCTGCCTCTAAACTCTTTCTTTAAGGAAATCTGTAGCCACTATAGTTAAGTTATTTAGTAAGTCCCTACTGTATACAAAGCAGCATATGGTCTATAAGTGTACAATACACGTGTAAATATTTTTTTGTAAAAACCCGTGGATGTAGTATTGCTAATTGTAGGACAAAGAATCACCTTAAAATAATGTGATTGATTAATTGACTCTTTATGGTCAAAGGAGTGTTATACTTGGGCTTATGGTCAAAGGAGTGTTATACTTGGGCTTAGAGACCCCAGGAGGCTACGCATTTGTTCTAACAGTACTGCTATTGCTCAAAATATTTGGGTCTCCTCTTCTGGAAGTGCCCATTACAAATTTTAAAGTAGGCAAAGAACTTAAACAGACATTTTCCCAAGAAGATATACAAATGGGCAGCAAGCATATGGAAAGATGCTCATCATCATTAGTCTTGAAGAAAATGAAATAAAAAAGACACAATGAGATATCACTTCACACCCATAGGACGGCAATCGTTTTCAAAAAGTGGAAAATAATAAGTATTGGAAAAGAGATGGAGAAATTGGAACGCTCATACATCACTGATGAGAATGTGAAATAGTGTAGATGCTGTGGAAAACAGACAGTTCCTCAAAAAGTTAAGCATAGAATTACCATATGACCTAGTAATCCTACTCCTAGGTATATGCTCAAAAGAATTGAAAACAGATATTTGAACAAAAACTGGTATATAAATGTTTCTATTAACTCTATTCACAATAACCAAAAAGAGAAAACAACCCGAATGTCCATCGATGGATTCATGAATATAACAATATGTGGTATATCCTCACAATGGAATATTATTCATCCATTAAAAGAAATGATACATGCTACAGCATATGAACCATGAAAACATTACGTTAAGAGCCCAGTCACAAAGACCACATATTATATGATTCCTTTTATATGAAGTGTCCATAGTAGGCAAATCTGTAGAAACAGAAAATAGAAATAGATTAGTGGTAGCTTAAGGCTAGGGAGCATGGGGCAGGGAGTGGGAGGGAGGTAGAGGCACCGGTGATGGCTAACAGGGTTTCTCTTGTGGTAATGAAAATATTTTTAAATTACCTATGATGATGGTTGTACATATCTGTGCATATACTGAAAATCAATGAATTGTACACTTTAAATGAGTAAATTTTATGGTATGTGAATCATTTCCCAATAAACCTGTTCTATAAAAAAGAAAAAGTAATTTATAAGCCATACTAAAAAAAGTATTAACCTATTGCTTTATGATCCTACCCAATACTTTTAGATAAAGCATAGTATTATTCAGCTTGTTTGTTTTACTTATTTCAGAAGCTTTGTTCCAACTGACTTTTAGCAATTTTTAGAAATCCAATCTACTGTCAAGAGGTGCACATTTGCTGACAATGATAATATCCAAAATAATGGCCAGAGGTCATGAGAGAACTGCCCAGACAAGGGGTCCCAAAATTTTTACTAGTACCTGTGAAATAGATTATCTCTTTAGATGACTTCAGAAAGGACAATTGTCATTTGGAGCTATAAATTATGATGTGTGTGTTTAAAAAAGAAAAGTCAGGGCCAGCTGAGTGGTACATTGGTTAAGAGTTGACTTGGGACACCAGCTCTGAGCAGCAGGGCCCTGGTTTGGGTCCCACATGAGGGCCAGTGACACTGCACCCTCTACAGCTAAGATGGTGAACAACAGCTTGACCTGGATCTGGGCTGCTGAGAGTCGCCGTCAACGGCGTAGGCTACAGTGGGCTGCCATAAGCTACCGTGAGTGGCTGGCAGCCAGCATGAGCGACTGGCAGCTGGCATGAGCTGCCGTGAGCCGCCGTGAGCTGCTGTCCAATGGCCGACGACTGACCTGCCTCAGTTGGGAAGAGTGCAATGATCACAATACCAACATGGGCCAGTGAAGCGACGTCCTCCACAACTACTGGGTTGTCGATTAAGTCATGACGTATTTTTCTATGTTTTTCATTGCAAAAATGCATCATGACTTTTCCAACAACCCAATAGACTGAAGAACAAAAAAAGGATAGAAACTTGTCTGTTCCCCTTCCCCAATTCCCCAATAAAATCTTTGGGGGGGGGAGTCATATTTTACATATCTATGTGTATATTGGTATGTGCATATAATTTGGAAAATATAAAACTTACAGTGTGTGTGTGTGCATGCGCTCACAATCTTTGGTTTGTTATAGGAAAGTAGAGGAAATGGAAATGATTTTTTTTCTGCTCATTCAGCAGACATTTATTGGGGTTTTAATTTATAGTACAAAAATCACAAGACAGATTTTTCAGGTAAATTCCTTATCTGATTAAGTGGGGATAGCCCAGATTTTTTGTAAACTCCAGAATTAACCAGAGAATAGAGACCAAATAATACATCAGTGCTTAAGAACAAACTTTGTATGATAGTGAACCAAAAATTAGTGTTCCTCTGGAGAAGTTCTAAACTCCTAAAAGTGCCTTGACCAGCACAATATTCAAAGGTGATGTAACTAATTATCTTGGCAGTGACTTATGGATGGTTATTATTGACCTACAAAGAGGAATCCATCTTCAGTTCTTCCCATAGTTTCAGGCCCTCCAACACTAAGTACTCTAACTTTTATTAAAATGGTTCCTGTTGCCCTATTAACTCATGACAACTGCATAATAATACAACAGGAGAGGATATTATAGGTGTTGGTGGCTTCTTTGAAATCCTGTCCACTGTGCTAATGATCTATGAGTAAAAGAAGTCACTTGTATGTTTCTATAGAATTATTTTAGTTTTTTGTCATTTCTCCCTCTGCTAAAAATGTACTAAGTAAAGTGATAATAACTAGATAACTAATTGCCTCCCCCACTGATGTTCAACTTCAGGTTCAAGAGGAAACTTAGCCAAACAATGATTTCTGTGAACTCAAGTGAAACTCTAATGATACCACTGCATAAGAGAAAAACTGCCACCATCACATAAAAAAAGTTAACGCAGAGCAGATTGATACCTAAGAGAGGCCCTTTCAACCCTGCAGGCAATGGTGTTTTCAAAAGTTTGCAAGCCTACCATTTTATCTGGTATTATTTGAATGTTCACATGTCCCCCAGAAGGATAGATGGCATTTTTTTTTCCTAACCTTGAAATAGACACTCAATGAAAATAGGAAATAATGAGATTTTCCTGTACATTTCTGCTAATATATCAACCCTCACTAATGGCTAATACTTCCAAGATTTAGTTCCTTCATCAATTTGAATCCCAACCCAACTTCTAAAACCATTAGTTTGCAGTGGTGATAGTGTAGCTTTTATTGTTTCGGAAAATATACATATAGATAGATAGATAGATAGATAGATAGATAGATAGATAGATAGATAGATAAATTTCTTTACAAACTTAAAATCTACTTGGATTTCTACCTCTGGGTAATTATTGGTCAATATGTCACCCTTTTATGTTTATATGTACATTATAAAATAGATATAAAATACACAAAATGATACCCAGAGGAATAAAGGAACCAACATTTGTTGCAAACATACCACATGCCAGACGTTGTACTTGATACTTCATTTTAATCCTCAAAATAACTGTGTACATTCAATGAAATTTCCATTTTATGGACAAGAGGAAGTTCAGAGTCACTCAACCTGTGACCTCTGATAAATGGTGGTACAAGGATTCAAACCAAAGTGGAAAGCCAAAATCCTTATAATGTCGAAGGCCCTGCATTCACAATCCCTCCTCACTCCTTACATCTTGTATCTCATTTTTTGTTATCTCTCTCCCTCACCCTCCTCCAATGCTGCACATCCGCTTCCACCTCAGGGCCTTTGCACTGGCTCTTCCTTCTTCTGGAAACCCCCTCCCCCATATTCAAATGTCTCATTTTCTAACCTTCTCACATCTTGTCTCAAATGTCATCTTCTAAGTGAGGCTTCTCTTGATCATAACCCTCTCCCAGGGGCAGCCGGTTAGCTCAAGTGGTTAGAGCATGGGCTCATAACACCAAGGTTGCCAGTTTGATTACCACATGGGCCAGGGAGCTGCGCCCTCCACAACTAGATTGAAGAGCACTACTTGACTTGGAGCTGATGGGTCCCGTAAAAACACACTGTTCTCCAATAAAATTTCTTTAAACAAACAAAAAGCAATCCCAATCTTTCTATCCCTGCTTCTTTCTTTTTCTGTAGCATCTTTCACCCTCTAATGTTACCTTTATTGTATGTTTCTTCTGCTAGATTGTATGCGCCACTAAGACACAGATTTTTGTCTGTTTTTTTTGTTTGTTTGGTTGGGGTTTTTTTTCAGATTTTTATTGGGGAATTGGGGGAAGGGGAACAGACAAGTTGCTGTTGTTTTTTGTTCTTCAGTCTAGTTGTAGAGGACGTTGCTTCACTGGCCCAAGTTGGCACCATCATTGCACTCTTCCTGGGCGAGGCAGATCAGTCGCCGGCTTCTGGATGGCTGCTCATTGCAGCTGCTGGCCGCTAACGCTGGCTGCTGGCTACACATGGTAGCCTATGGCAACCCACTGCCACAGGGGCTGCAGCCTACGCCGTCGCCGGCGACTCACGGCAGCCCAGCTCCAGGTTGAGCTGTTGTTCAGCATCTTAGCTGTGGAGGGCAGTGTCACTGGCCCTCATATGTGGGATCCGAACCGGGGCCCTCTGGCGTCCCAAGCCAGTTCTTAACCATCGCACCACTCGGCCGGCCCGATTTTTGTCTGTTTTGTTCTTTGATGCTTCCTCACCAACCAGAGCTGTGGCTAACACATAGTAGGGTCCCATTAAGTATTTGCTGGCTGCATAAGTGAAGGAATGATGACTCCAAAGCCTGTGCTCCTCCCTAGTGGCCCCAGCAACAAGCATACGGAGATATTTTTAAATACTATTCATCTAAACCTCTCCTTCTGCTCCCCAATTTCTCCCATTTCACCCAACGGCCGGGAACAAGCCCTTCCCTCAACTATCCGGCTTCTGTCTATGTGATTGGGAGTGGAGAGGGCATTTCTGTTGTCTGTGGAGCTGTGGGAAGATGACCTGGGTTCTGTGTATGAGTGGAAGGGGCTAGATCTACCATCCTTCTATTTTCCCAGGAAGGGGAGGGATAACTCTTTCTGCTGGCCACCCAACAAGCTTTTGAGTGAGCCATGGTGCTGGGCAGCATGGAGGCTAAAGACCCAGGGGGGAGAAAGGAACTCAAACCTTCTCTGCCCACTTGCAGCCTCCTAGGCCCAGAGAAGAGCCCCGTGCTCTATTTAGCATTTGCAGTCTTCAGAGATGAAAAATAAATCTGAGTTTGGATTACCTTTCTAGATGGCTAAAATTCAGAATTTCATAATGAACAGTCACAAGGCCTAATGGATTGTGTTGATTAGCTCTCACCACTGGATATTTGTTGAAATTCAACATGGAACTAATTCATCTTTGAAAACCATCTTAAACTTTCTAGTGGCCCATAAGCCTGTTGGAAGAAAGACAGTGGCAGAAAGCAGGTTCTTACCATTTCTCTGGTGTAGTTCTTTGTAGGTCTGAAATGAACTTACTTTTTTTACTTTATTAAAAAAAAAGTTTTTGGCTGACTCAGTATATAATAAGAGAAAATGGCTGGATACAAGACCTTATAACCAGTTAACTAAATAAATAAAGCACAAACTATCATCTCCCTCCAGACTTTTTTTCAATGTGTGTGTGCACACACGTGTTTGTGTGTATGCATATATACTAGAAGGAAATTCAGTAAGTTGTTATTTCTGGAATTGTAAGATTCAGGGTGCTTTTTATTTTTTTTCTATGTCTGCATATGTTTCAAATTTTCTACCATAAATGTGTATTTTATTTTTATAGCTATAAGAGCAATTCATTTTATCAGTAATGTTTAGAAATTTTTCATCATTTTCTTTGAAGATCTATAGAAGGTATTCCCTATATTCATTATGTTGCTTTGGATCTATTTGCTTTTTCTAAAGGCCTACCATGATATTAAAAGCAATAAAACTGTTTTACTAATTAAAATACTTTAAGATTTTTCTACACTAAAAAATATTTTTTTAACACCACAAAATCTTTCATTTAGTGATTTTTTTTTCCTCTGAGAGCGAATGAAAACACAGAACCACGTACGAAGTTGAAATTTTGGAAAATGGATGCATAGCAATACCCCTCCCTCCATCTCTCACCTCTCCATACATTCATCTACTTCATCTTTTTATTATTATTATTATTATTATTATTATTATTATTATTATTTCTTAGTATATTTACTGAAGATCTGGAGGTGACATCTAAACTACTTGTCTCCTCAACTTACAGAGATGGAGAAAATGAAGACCCACCTGGGAGGGTCACCTACTTTCTGAAATGAAGGCAACTAACACTTTGAAGCCCAGGCTTTCCAAGAGGGAAACCACATACCTAATCCTTCCTATAGGTTTCAGAAAGAACATGGATGAAACTTCTTTTACTCTTTTTTTTTTCTTACACAAATTTAACACTTTGATCACTTATAACCAAAAAGCAGTATTTAAAGAAAAAGCATGGGTCACTTTTATTATGTACAGCTCAGTTAGCAAGATACCACCTTGAGTAGCTATTTAAAGGAATCACACTTCAAAAGATAATTGACCTAAATTCTCCTTCCTGCTCTGCACCCCGGGTGAGTCTTGCCCATGTGCACCCCTCCCGTGCATCTCACACATGGAAGAGATACAGTAGTGTCCTGGGGAGCATGAGAATCTAGGCCAATGTGATTAAAACTAATTCAAACATTATTTTAATGTCTGTGTTTAGTTTTCTAAAAATCCTCAACTTCAGTGGGTGCCTAAGGGCTGACAGCTCCACTCTGGAATGAATCAGTAGTTGATTTATAGAGAAGAACACTTTAAACTGATTACACCTGCTCTGGTCCCATCTGGTTGAGGTATGATGAAATGAAGTTCTATGTCTCTGCTTTCAAAGTGTTTGTTGCCATTTGAATCCTGAACAACATTACAAAAGCACACATATCTAAAAGAAAAAAACTGCACCATCGAGCCACCTACTGTCACCTAATTTCTTTTGTTAATCTCGTAAAGAATACCAGCGTAAGAACTTTTTTTGCAGATGTTCACTAATTCAGTCACATTACCTGGTGATGTTCGCATTCCAGGTCCATTTCATTGCTTTACCCCAATGATGTATTTTAACTTGTACAGGTAAATGATACCTGCTGGTAATATTCTTTGGACAATCGTGCAATCACTTAAAGTTCTTTAGAACCTACAGGAACACCAACGGAATGTTTTAAATATCCAACACATCTACTGGTTATAGAAATCCTGTTGGCATTTACTAACTCTTGTTCTAAACATCTTTGGAACAAAATGGAATCAGCAAACATCTTTGGTACCTGATCTTCCTGGAATGCTTTTGTGCCTTTCTCCCGTTATTTGGAAAATCATATTGTTGCTATCATCGTAGAACACTTCCAGGAGCAGACTTGGCATGAAGTTCTGACTCATTTATAAAGCCATATATTACATATCACAGCTTTCTCTTCAGTACACAGTGGATCAAGGCAGATGTTAAGATGGAGAATTTTTGTATTACCTAAGGTTGTGTGCTAGCAAAGAGAGGCGTAGGAACCAAATTTCTAACTAATAGTCATATTTCTGGTATGTGCCATTGTATTAGCAAGTGTTCTTATTGTGTGTTCCTCAAACAAAACCATAGCCATTGCGCTTTAAGTTATAAAACTAAACAGGATAAAAAAATAAAAAGGGATATGCACTAAACCTCTAATATATAAAGAGTAGAGGAGGCAAACAGAATATGAAATAGGGAAATGGCTGGTGGACGGAAACAAAATCAAGCTCCTTGGAGCCTGAGATTATATGAATATGAGCAAAAAGCCATAGAAGTCACTTAATAATGAGGTCAAGAATGCTGAATAATTTAACATACCCTTGGATTTTGATTTGTGATTGTTCAAAACTAATATTTCACAAGCCACATTGCATCTTGTCACTGAGTCCTATGTCTCCCAAGATAATGCCCAAGTATTAATGGACCCAATTTATGGAAATTACCTAATTGGCTACAGTCACTTTAACTTGAACATGACATTTTGGACTGTTCTGTAGTCACAAGGGTAAGTTAGAAGCTTAAGCAGCAGACTTGCTTTTTGTGATAATTGTAGCTGAAGCTTGTGTTATCACCGAAGCTTATTATTTTGCAAGTTGTGCACTCAGCCTGCTTTATGTAAAAATGGTACTATAAGGAAAAATCCCTGAGGAGGCTTCTTTTCTCTCCTGGTTCTTCTGACACTCCCAGATGAGGATGACCAAACAAAATGCTACGTGATTGTGTCTAAGTACACTTAACTACACACCCCCTGGTAAAATATCTTAGTGCCATGAATTAAACAGTTCCCTAAATCTCTCTATTCTCTAGGTTGTATGTTTCATCAGCTAACCAAATTACTGCTATTGAATGACATTCGTCAAGGGCACTCTTTCTGTCTTAGGGCAATTGTGTACCTACCTCACCATCGGGCAGGGAGATGAGGAGTAAGAAGTCTGCTTCCTGTTGGCATTGTCATTGGCCTCCATTGTGTTTCTGCACAGTAGGAGGGCATCAAACAGTGGACATCTTTCTCTTGTTAGTACTTCTTTGTGTTTCTATAATGCCTTATAGTTTCAGGAGGACATATCTTCCCTCTCTCCCTCTCTTGCTTCCTTCCTTCCGTATTGATTGAGTACATAAGATGATCCAAGCCCTGCATGGGCACTAAAGATACAAAGATAAATGAAATATAGTCTCTGCCCTCAAGGAGCTCCCTGGTTGAGAAAGAGGAATAATTCATTATAATCCTGTGTGATGAGTGCTATAACCATGTGTACTACACAAAATGCCAGAAATCAGGAAGCTTTGCAGAGAAAGTAGTTTGGGGGCCAGATCTTAAAAGATGAACAGGCGTTTACAACTGGAGAAGGAGAAGTGATGATAGGGGACTCGGGAAGTAGTTGCCTCAAGCGAAAGGGATGGCTGGTGTGAGGACATCAAGGTGTGATATATGTGGCTGAAATGGCAGGTGGAGCCAGATCAGAAAGGACTATATGTGCCTTAGTAAAATAATAGAAAAAAGTATAAATTGGTCTCTGCCCCAGGTCCAGCCACAGAGATCCTAAACCTCTTGGGATTTCCTGGGTGATGGGTGTGTCTTTTGTTGTAAATGAGGCAGCTCTTGGTGGGCTGTTGGATAGCTTCAGGATAGGGACTAGTCCCCAGAAAGACTAAACTATATGATTAGAAGCTTGGAACTTTCAGCTCCACCCCCATCATCTGGGAAGGGGAGAAGGGCTGGAGATTGAGTTAATTCACTCATTGGCTACGTAATGAAACCTCCATAAAAACCCCAGGACTATGGGGTTCAGATTGCTTCTGAGTTGGCGATCACATCTATGTGCCAGGGGAATGGCGCACCCCGACTCCATGGGAACAGAATCGCCTGTGTTCAAGACCTTTCTAGACATCACCCTATGTATCTCTTCATCTGGGTATTCATCTGTATCCTTTATCGTATCCTTTATTAAAAATAAACCAGTAACCATGTTCCCCTGATTCTATGAGCTGTTCTAGCAAACGATGGAACCCCAGGAGGGGGTCATCAGAACCTTCTATTTGTAGCCAAGTCAAACAGAAGTTGGGGGTACCTGAGGACCACCTACTTGTGATTGGTGTCTGAAGTGGGGAGCAGTCTTATGAGAATGAGCCCTTAACCTGTGGGGTCTGTGCTAACTCTGGTTACTGTCAGGATTGAATTAAATTGTAGGACACCCAGCTGGTGTCAGAGAATTGTCTAATGTGGAAAAAACCCACACACCTGGTGTCAAAAGTGTTTAAGAAGTGTTGTGAGTGTGAGTAAAGGAAAACACGAGCAATTTCCTAGACAGCCTTGTCCAGGTGTCTGGACAAGTCACCACACTTCCTTGGGCTTAGGATACACATAGCCTGTTTGACACTTCTCCAGGCAGCAATAGTTTGATGTTTATGCTACCGTCCTTTCAGCAACAGTCCATTACCATATACTGTTATATATTTTCCTCAGGCACTGGGTACATGAGCTAACGAAAGCTAACGTGGGAAACTGTAGTCTCCTCTCACCCAGTAAGCATCAGTGTCCCACTCTGCAAACAGTCTTACTCAGCAAGCACCCGGCCACACTCTCTGGAGTTGAGTGTCTTTTGCAATGGTACTGTTTATTCTGCCATGATCTCTCCTTCTGCAGCTTATTTTTGCTCTGGGAAGCAATTTTGATCCATATGGCTAACAAAAGGTGTGCAAGTGCTAGTGCTGGAGCAAAGGAATAAAGAGTATCATGCTGGGTATTCAAATAATAAATGTAACAGCACCTAGAGTGAGTTTTAAGGAAATGGTGGATGAGAGAGGGAGCAGTCCTCAGCACACAGCTGGAGATGGGTTGCAGCCTGACTTCAGGAAGCACACCATATGGAGCAGAGCACCCTGGGAGGATTGTACCACACCCGTGGAAATCTGGCTGGAGGGACATTGCAACCTCCAGGAACCTGAAAGGCACAGAGTGGCCATTGTCAGCCATTGCTGTGATACAGGCAACATGTCTCTGCAGGGTCTATGCTGTCAGAACCCTGTGCAGCACTCATTCGGGTGGGGCACCGCTTTCTTGAAATGAGTGCACTGCCTGCACAGAAGAGGATAAAAGGGAGACTCACGGCTTCCTAGAGTCTACCTCTGGAGCCAGGCTATCTGGGTTCGAAACCCAGTTCCACCATTGACTAGCTGTATCACCTTGGACATTGAATCTTATCACACCCACACCTCAGTTTCCCTGTCTATAAAATGGGAGTAACAGTTCTACCTACCAAATGAGGTTGTTGTGAAAATAGAATAATACTTATAAAAAGCTTAGAACAGTGCCTGGCACCTAGTAACTGCTTGAAGATAGTAATTATTATTATTATTATCATCATCATCATCGTCATCATTACCGCTATTATTGCTTCTTAGTTTTCTGTCTGTAAAATGAGGAAAATTGACTAAATGATCCCAGAAGTCCCTCCAAGTTCTAACATTACCTGAATTCACTAATCTCTTTTAACCTAGGAGAAAACTGTCTCGGAGGGTTTGACTGCCCCCGCCAAGGTGACATGGAGAGTAAGGAATAAGATGCAAAGCCGGGATGGGAACCCAGGTCTGCCAGCCCCTAATCCCACGCCCTGTGTGCCCTGTTATGGACCAAAACCTGACCAAAGCAGCACCTAGCTCGGTCCCCTCGCCCCATAACCCCTGGCACCCTCACTGTCACAGAACCTCAGGCCACTCATTTGTTCCGTGTTAATCCCTCCCATTCTTCCGCAAATCAAGAAGGGATGTGGCAAGACTGGGGAGCCAAAGGGGATTTGTTGCATTGGAGGAAATAGAACTTAGCACGGCATTAAATACCCTAAAGAATATTCCTCCCGGCACTTACTGCTCAAGCACCTGCTGCTGGTCCCTGTGCTATTAGATCGATCCTCCTGCTTTCCAACCAACACCATAGTCAGTTCACAGGAAAGCCAAACCTGTGGATGTGGCCCTTTGTCTTAACTACCTTTTGCTCTTATTTCACGTGGCTGGAATTCTAAAATATAGATCCAACCCTTCCCCCACCCCACCCCCCGCCCCCCGCACGCGCTCTGGGTGCAACTATGGCAATTCTGCAAACATTCAGTAAAGACAGAGGGGAGCAGGAGGAGGGAAGGGGGAGATATTTCCAGCAAGCTGACCTATCCTTTAGTGGTAAATTTTGGTAGATTTTGCTTCTGTGTACTTTCCTATGCTTTTGAAACACACATGTAGCAGAGACATAGGTCTCTCATTCCTGGGAATGAAGCGTTCTTCTTTTGTTTATTCCCTCTCTTTTTTTCTTGTCTCTGTCCATTTAAATATTAGGATCATCACAACCCTTATAACCGCTAAAATATCTGTGCAGGTTTTCTTTTTAATAGTATTTCGCATTTGACCAAGCTGATTTCATCAGAGGAAGTTAATGTGCTCATTTTAATTTGCAAAATTTCTTCCTCTTTTGATTTCTTCTACATTTGATTTTGAGCACACATTTAATCATTTCTGATGGTTTGTGTTTCAGCATCAGCTGGACATGCAGAATAGCCTCTCAACAGTCTTAGAATTTGATTATGACCAAGGAACCACTATTCTATAAACACCGAAAATTGGAAATTATCTCTAGAGCTGTTTGTTAACGAAGTCGAAGCCTAACCTTTAGGGCTCATTAAAATTCCACCGATAAAAACTCTCGCACTGGTCTCTCTTTCATGGATTCATCCCTGTGTTAGGAGTGCTGGTGTGTGGAAATTGGTCTGAGCCCTCCCTTGGTCAGGTTTAGGCAGAGATTTTTAAAGCTTGTAGATTTCTCTTTCTCTCTACTCCTCAAGGCTATGTGTTGTGAATCCAGACAAACAGGAATGGGTCTCTGAATGTGTAACTGTTACTGAGCCAGTCTAACCAGGCCATCCTGCTGAATCTGTCTTCCTTCACCAATAAAGGAATGAAGTCAGTTTGGGGTAATTAAGAGGAGCTAAAAGAGGGACATGTTTTCTGTACCTGATGGTCGAAATAAATATGGACCAGCGGGGGAGGGGAGGAGAGAAATGACAAACCTCCAGGTTTGAGGCACAATTGGTGGAATGCAATGAGCTGTTGTAACGAATCTATCTGCTAAGTGACAGTCAGTTAAAATACAGCCATTCTTATCAAAAGATCCCTGCATGGTGACAGTAGCCACTGTCCTATTCTGCTAGTGGATAAGTCCTTCCAAACCCTCCCCAAGCTGCTGTGTGCATGTGCAGAAGAGGTTGGTATATCTTTCTAAAAGAAGGATGCCATTGATGGCTCATAGCATCAATATTACTGTTGCTAAACAGATGGAAAATAATTGTTTATGGAATTTGTGTTTTAATCACATTAAAGTATTTGGCAGGGAGATCCACCTAAGTACACAATTCAAAGCCTGCCTTTGATCTGGGCCCCTTTGGGGCATTTTCCATGACTGATAAACTGCTCCTCTGAGTTCATAGGCAAATGATGAAAATGATAAAAAGGAAAAGAAGAAGAAGAAGAAGAAAGCCAGGCACCAGCCTCCCGTTTGGGTATTTTGTCTCCTTGGAGAATCAGACGAGCCAGCCAGGCTTGCAGTCGTGCTGACGACGCAGCACACATCCCACCCAGTTATACACCCACGCAGGGTTCAGTATGAATGCCCTCACCTCCCCCTTCTCCACTTCCCTCCTCCCCTTTGCACACAGACACACACACACACACATGCCCGATGCAAGAATTCATACACTCTATCTTTTCAAAGATTCCTATTGCCTTTTTACCTGGGCCAGTTTAGATGCTTATAAAGTATTTATCAATAATAGCCTTTACATATATTTTCCTCTTTCACCTGTCACACATTTCTTGGTTAGCATTATAATGTGACATGATAGAAATCAGAAGCTTTCCTTTTAATGAAAATGAATGTTCTAATTGTGAAATATTGTGTCTTTTCAATATTCTGCTGTAAATCAGGGCTACGTGCAGCCGGAGGCAAGACTGAAACCCTGTTACCTTGCCAATTTCCCTCTTACCATAACCCAAAGGCCAGAATCTAGTGTAGAAAATGCGATAGCCATGAGAGAAAGTGTTCTATAGATTCTCTTTTCAGAAGCACAGTCCCCACCTTTCCTCCTCTTGAGATGGTTGATCAGACACTTCCCTCCCTTCTTAGAATAAAGAGATCTGAGGAGGTTTTAAATTCTTGGATGGGTTTTTTGTTTGTTTGTTTGTTTGGTGGATTTTTCCTTCTCATTCTTTCTCCTCTGCAGAACACAACTAGTAAATGATTGGATCTTTGACAGAACAAAGGTATTTTTGATGGGCTCTGTAATCTAGTGCACTAATGTGCCCAGTCCCCTCATTGTCTTGCTGTCTGATCCCATCCCTTCTGCCAGACAGTCACTGCGGGATGAGTCACTTTTAATGTCTGATAATCAAGGTGAATTTTCAAAAAGCTGCCATTTTGGAATTATGCACTATATCACAGTGTCAGGGACGAGAGGAGGAGGAAGGAGGAAGGAAAGGCTAAGATAGACACCTACTGCATGTTCAGAGAACTGCAGGACACAGCCAGGACTGTGCCAGATGAGATGTGTCTGGAGGGTCTAAATCGATCAAGGCGTCCATAATGAGAAGGAGACTGTGTTAATTATAAATTAAAAATAACTTCTATGATAATGAAAATTATATGCACAGGAGAAAACGTCTTAGTTAAAACAGACTGGAGGGATGGAATTAAGCACCAGCCATTTGGGGGTTTACGTGCTATACCTCCTGAATATAATGCGGTCCATTAAATAACCTAATACAAACTTACATAGGAAAAAGAATAGAAGTGAATTGCGGCTGTCTCTGTGGATCCTGTATTGTCTGCCATCCTTATTTAAAGCAACATCAGCTAAGGGAGTTTACCTAGCTGATGAATACAGTCTTCCCTCAACTCGGGAGACTGGATATTTCTGGAATCATTTAAAGGACTGAAACCTTTTTTCCCCCCATGAAATAGCGAGGGAGTTATTGGAAACCCCAGGTAAACAAAGGCCAATCAAATATTCTTGCAAGACTTCGACTATTCAAATACACGTTGGTCAGTGTCTTCTCCAAGGTAATTAACTAAACACACTGTTATGTATTGTGGCTCTGGGATTTTTTTTTTAATTGTTAGCCTTGTATTAAATAGTAGGGTAGTTGAAGGAAAAATTATATAAGAATAGCCTGCTACTTCTGTTTATTATTCAGATAAGTGAGTGCCTATAAATAGAGCCAGGATGTTTTGACTAGGAAAATGCTGTCCTCATTACAGTTGGGGGGAGGTGGGGAGATGCTGGGGCGATTTAAAGCTGAAGCTTCAAAGCCTTGTCCTGCTTATAAAAGCACGAGGGTTTTCATGGCTGTTTCAGTGGCAGGTCAGAGTCTGCAGGTATTTTATCTGTCCTGGGAGAGGGAGGTAATGGCATTTCTGAGAATGCTGTTTTGTAGCCATGATGAATGCTTACATGTTTCCTCGAACAGAGGAATTTAAATACCTGCATATCTTCTTTAACACAAGTTACGTCTACAGATTATTATACCTTGTTATTGTCTACAACGTTAATTAGTCCATTCTCTCCCAATTCTCCACCCCAACCTTCACCACTATAGGGGACACACACACACACACACACACACACACACACACACTACTAAACAGACAATTGTAAAATAAGCAGAGAAGGAAGAAAATATTTAGCTACCATGTTGCTGTCCTCATGTAAACAAAAGAAGATTAGACATAAAGAGAATATTTGAGATGAAAGTGACCCCTTACAGATCTTTTGGTAAAATCCTAGTGGTACTGAAACAGCTAGAGAAGTGACTTGTCCTAGGACAGTCAGTCAGAGAATGGCAGATTCCAGGCTGGGGTCCAGGCATCTAACTTGCAGGCTGGCGTGCTTTCTATGCAGTGTGCTCTCTTCCCATTAAAAGAATCGGGTCTCTCTGCCGCTTGGCTAAACAGTGATTAATGCACAGATGTCACAATGGAAAAAAGAAAAACCTGAGGAAGAGATAAGAATCATATATATTTTCAACCATGATACAAAGGAATAAAATGGAAAATGGTACGAAATGAAGGAAAACAAAATATTAATAGGACATTTATCTAATAAAACAATCTGCCTAGTCAGGAATTCTATTAGAAGGCAGAATTGTCCTTTTTTGAAAAAAGTAGTAGAGATATTTGGAACTAACCTAGAAAGCAAACGCTGCTTACAAAAGTCACACTGTTTTTTTTCTCCCAATATATTTTTTTCACCTGAAATATTAGAATAATTTAGTCATATTCAAGCATTGATTCTCACTGTAGTCATTGAGATGCTTTCTGCCTAGGCTCTGTAAATTAGTGACTCGGGTGAAACTAGGACTGAACCAGCATTTCCTTTTTTCTAGGATCTAGGTCCTTAGAGGGTACAGCCTGCCTTATTCTCTAAGGACCAGGTCTATCATGCAACCTGACAGGTATTTTTGCATCTATAATTTCCCTTTTGCAATGAACTCTCTCCTGTTGGACTAATCTCTGTCTGAAATGTTCTGCCCATTTTTAGTAAAATACCTCCCTGGTGCTCTGAGGACTCAGGTCCTGAACATGAAACGCCTGCACCCTCAAGTGTGCCCCCTATTTTAGGGGATGGATTTCCTTCACAAACACTTAATGACAATAGGAATGTTCTTGGTGGCGCTAGGTGATAATAATGATAAGCCAGACATTGTTATAAACCAGAACATCCCAGGAGCTCTGCTTTTCATTCTAAAAGAACCTAAAGGAAGCCTTGTACTAAGCATTAAGAAGGAGAAATATAATCCATATCAATTGAGACTGTGTTTTAGCCTGATAGAGAATCTTTGGTAGATGAAGGAATCAAAAGATTATATATTGTGTAAGAAACCTTAAACAAAAGGGAGGGTGAAGATGTGGTCAAAAGACAATGAAAGGGTTAAAAAAACAAATTGTGATTCCTTCAAGTATCAAAACAAGTGGGCTTTCATATTCTCTCTGATCCAACGTTTTGCTTCTGGGGAAGAAAAAATTGAAGAACATGCGTCTGGCTGGTGGGATAAACACGAAACATGTTATCTGTTTTTGCTCTGGAGAGCTATCAGAAGAGTTCATGGGACTTCCGTTTCAGTGGTACTGTTAGGAAGGGGGTTTCTCAACCTCAGCTCTATTAACATTTCAGACTGAATAATTCTTTGTCCAGGGGTGGGGGGGATGAGGGGGGGGGGTGGAGGCAGAAGTGTCAGGAAGGCGGGGCTTTCCTGTGTGTTTTAGGATATATAACACTATTTCTGGCCTCTACTCACTAGATGCTAGTAACACCGCCCAGTTGTGACAACTAAAATGTCTTCAGACATTGCCAAATGGTCCCTGGGGAGCAAAATCACCTTGGGTTGCAAACCACTGGACTAGAGGGAATAGTTCTCATTTTGGAAAATAGGCTCAGTTTTGGAAACCATGTTTATTTATACAGTAAGGCCCACGTTTCTAACAATATGTTCAAACATAGAGGCACTTTGTGGTCCCTGGTGTTGCCCATGGATTGACTAATGACTGGTTCTCACACAGAACTCAGAGCTCAAGATACCTGTAATGGAGTCTAGACGGAGGCATGTCTCAAAAAGAAACGAGCAATTGGTTATTGACACATAGAATTGACCAGGATCAAATAGATACAAAGCCAACCATGTTTTCGAAAGCAATGTACTGTCAATGAAACCTTTGAAAGAAATTAAAGACCTAAATATATGGAAAGACATTCCATGGGCATAGAATTGGAAGATTTAATATTGTAAAGGTTTCAACACTTCCCAGGGCCAACACCCTAGTTTTGTTTTTTTGGGTTTTTTTTAATATGACTATTTGAAATTAAAATGACCTTGAAGCCCCCAGTCTTCTATAGAAAGCAGGCTGAGCCACAATGGAGAGCATATTTTTCAATGCCATTTTCAGATGTGACCGAGGAGGATAATGGAGGGAAAGGAGGACCTCCCAGAGCCATGGAGAACAATACACTGAGAAGCTCCCCTAGGGAGCAGAACAAGAGCCCAATCAAAAAACATTCCCTACCCCTAGGGGGCCTTTACCATGTAATCCCACAAAGATTTCAGAATTGTTGTGAATCAGTGGCTGCTGTATGATTTTCATTCTCTCCCTTTCTAAATGGGAGATTGTAGTTACCCTGTTCTCCCACCACTATATGTTGGGCATGTGGAGGCCAAGTAACGGCTTGTGAGTTCATTAGTATCTGGATCAAGAGGAGTCATCTGAGATCCAGTGCTTTCAGTTTGAAATGTGATTGGATGAGACTTTAGAGTGTCTTCTTTAAAAAGAAGAGACGAAAATATTATGCATATAAAAAGGGGGAGCAAATATTTGTCACCAATGAGCAGGCTGTGTCAGGTTTTTTTTATTCTTAATTATCTGCTGTCCTTTCTGAGGATGTGCTTATATATACCACTCATTTTCATTTGATTTTCAGCACCTATCCTTATGGGTGACTGTCTCTTTGATGTTAGGTTTGGTCGTAAGACTTTCTTTTGCCGGTGAAATGTGGGCAGAAGTGACAGGTGCAACTTCCCAGCAGAAGCTTAGCCATGTAATGGTTTAGTCATCACTTCTTCTGTCATTTTGTTCCACCGAAAGCATTTAATGGGCACCACCAAATCAATTCCGAGATTTCAGGAGAAGGAATCATGGCCATGATCTTGATTAGGTTTTGGATGTGAAGCTTTTTTAAAAATTCAGCTTTGTTGCTCAAAACATTTCTCAATATTATCTTTTGTTGGTTGAAAATGAAAAATAATTGCATTTTTCAATCCCATTTACAAATCAGCAGGTTCTTTCTTGAGCTCCAATTTTCTTCTATTACCGTGTTAAATGTACCCAATAGAAGAAACTAAAGCACACTAGAAACATTCTGTTTTTTATCCCCTTCACCTAAATCCACAAGCTAATTAGGTGCATGATCTGCCTTCCTAGAAAAGCCAGACTTAAGCAATGCAATTTTTAAATTCAAAAACAGAGAAATAATAGAAAAAGCCTTTGACAAAATCCAACACCCTTTTGTAATTTTAAAAAACAACAACACTTAATAAACTAGGACTAAAAGGAAAACTCCTCAATCTGAAAAGGGCTATCTACAAAACCCCAAAGCTAATATCATACTTAGTGGTAAATGACTAAATGCTGTTCCCTTAAGATCAGGAACTACACAAGATGTCCATACGCACTACTTATATTCAACATTGTAATTGAGGTTTAGCCAGGGCAATTAGGCAAGAAAATGAAATAAAAGGCATCTACATTGGAATGGAAAAGTAAAACTAACTTTACCTTCAGATGATGTGGTCTTGTATATTGAAAATCCAAAGCATTCAAAAAAAATTTTAAAGCAACTATTGCAACTAGTAAACAAATTAAACAGTGTTGCAGGACACAAGATCAATATACAAAAATCAATGGTATTGCATTTTCACTAGCAATAAACAATCCAAAAATGAAGTTAAGAAAGTTCCATTTATAATAGTATGAAAAAGAATAAAATACTTGGACTCAAACTCCTGAGCACTTAAGGTAAGTGGAGCTCATTCTTTTACTTTTCATTATTATTTGTCCTTTTCGTGGACCTCCAGTGCTCACAAAACGTTTCTGCTTGAATAAGAGTTTTGCTAAGTGGTCTCGGTTCAGGGATGGGGTGTTAGATAGAAGGTGTATGTATAATTTTTGGTGGAGGGTAGTTATCCTAACAAAGAGTTTTTAACCTATATTCTTATAAGTAAGAGGTTTATGTACATACTTAAGGGAAATTAGACCTTAGGAATCCCTTTAACGACTTCCAGAAATGATTCACCTTAACATTTTGGGAGTCATTTTACCAGTATAAATTCCTTTGTAACTGTTTTCTTTTCTTACAACCATTCTAACTGATAGAGTTAATCACTGTCTTCTGTACAATGTCTGTACCTTGTACAAATTCCTATTTCTGTGTGTCTCCCACCATTTTGTAATTATTTGCGTACATGTCTACCTCTGACACTACACCAAGAAAAGAAAGACAGCATTTTATTAACTTTGCATCTCCAACTCTTAGGACATATACAGTGTGTGTTTGTCATCTCGAGTTCCCATTTCCATAGGACTTCTGTTTTTCACCTGCTTGAAGGCTATCTCCCTAAAATCCCTCTCCTCCAGACTCTGCATGTCAGTCCCTCAAATTACAGGCTGATATATAAATTAATACATATTCTCTCCATGCATTGTATCAATTTCCTTATTTCCAAAGTTACCACTAACCATCATTTCACCATTGGCTGTAATGAGAAACAGCCCATGAGAATCACATTAAATGTGTCTTATAATAAGGTTTCAAGGCACAGTATGAGGACAGTTTGTCTGTGAACAAGATTTTAAAGGGAAAAAAATAAAAATCTCTGTCCACCCTTTCTTTTCACTGTCCCTGCTGTATCGATATTTCTTAGCCTTTTAACCTAAAACAATACTGGATCTGAGAGCCGAGATCTTCCATCTGCTGTTTAAGTATAGGCTATTCATGCCTTTTCAGAGAGAGACAGCTGCCCTTGTATTTAGAATAAGGACAGCAGAAAGCCTGCATATAGCTCATACTTGATGGATATTTATTGTTCAATACAGGCTAGAGGAACCTGGTCTATCACTCGTGTTTCTATCACTGTGACTATCAGCCTATCAAATCGGACATTGTGATAATTGATTGAGACCTGGATGGGATGGAGGGACATGCTTATTGGTTGGTTGACTGAAAAATACATCACTAAACAATACAGTCAACATTATAGTCACAGCTTATATATTCTCTGATGAGAGTTTTAATCTACACAGTTATTGTTTCTCTTGAGTTTGACATGAATCTCACTGGTTTGATAGGTATTTTCTCATAGAGATGCTCCCAACTTGACCTGATCAGAGATGGAAGTTTTCCAAGACCCAAACAGCCAAACTGTTTCAGTCTTTGAAAGAAAGATACATGAACATTAATTAACATATGAGTGTCTTCCCAAAAGTATATCTTTGTGAGAAAAGTTTTTGCCATTTATCTTGAGTAAATGGTGCTACTCAGTGTATGTAGATCATGTGTCAGTGCTGGTCTGTAAACTGTTACTGGTTTGTAATGAGACAAATACAAAGATTAAGAATGAGCATTTAGAAAAATTTTTAGCAGCTTGAGAGTACTTTTACGTCTGGGTAATCTAGCCGTAAAAAACAGGCCTGGTATTTTGTATATATTTTGCATTTTACTTTTCTAGCATTTTACCGTGTTTTATAAAAATATTTGTCCATAATAACATGGATTTTTTTAAAAAACTGCTTTTTACCATAGATTGTTTGGGAAACACTTATTAATACTATATCTCATCTCGACTTCTTTGAGAGTCTTATTTGCTTTATTCCAGCCTCCAAACTTCATTCCATTTTATACTTGCCCCCATTTCTCCAAACATGCTAAACGTAGATCATTTTTCCCTCTTTAACCTGTAGGAAGTAAGTGTGTTAAAGGCTAGAGGCACTGATTGCACCCTTGTTTAAAGCCCTTGGTATTTGAGGGTTCGTTGTGGTCATGAAGCTGATGAAGTTCCCTTCCGGCCACCTTAGCAATGCGTTTATCATTTACGGGGGTAGAAAAGTTAGTTCCCGTAAGTTGTCACCTTGGCTCCTAGACTTATCAAGCTGTAATTGAGCTTAGTAAAGGTTCCTTTCCCTGCCACAGTCACAAAGACCACGTGGCCCTTGTGATGTTGGAATGCACCTTAGTCCACCGTGCCCTTCCAGCGTTACTAACCTCCCCATCATCTCTGCACAATCCAATAAATGTCGGTTCTCCATGAGTATTATTGCAAGTGAACTGATGTATCGTTCATTGTTATACTTCATTTGATTCTTCTGCTGAGCAGTCAACCTGTCTCCAGGAGAACTATGTTTAACTGATTATATCTTAACCTATGACATCATATTTTTTAAAGAACATGATTTGAAGACATTGATATCTATTGCCATTTACAGCTTCTTTTCATTCAGATTGATTATATGTTCATGACAAGGATGTGAGTGATGGAATGGAGAGCGCAAGCCCAGGATCAAGAAGACCAGTGAGGAGGTTACTGCAGTAATCCAGGCAAGGTGTAACGAGGGGCTACTCCAGGATAGTGACAGTGGTGATGGACAAGGGTGAGTGAGAGAAATATTTAGGCATGAGAACAACAGGATTTGGTGACTGATTAGATGGGGAGGGTAAGAATGAGGAAAAGTTGAAGATGACCCCCAAATTTTTGGCTCAGGGTATCTAAGTAGGTGGTGATGAGATAGGAAGATAGGAGGAAGAACAAGGTTGGAGAAATATGGGGACAGAAGAGGATGGATTCAGCTTTAAGCACACCATGTTTACCAGTGTGACATCCAGGCAACTGGATATGAATCTGAACCTCAGGAGAAAATTCTGGGTGACAGAATTGGATTTTTTTGTAAGTCATGGATGAATAAGTAATTAAAACCATAAAACTAAATGAGACTGTAGTGGTGTGTAATATTTTAAAATGTCTTAGAGACATTTCAATTTATTCAACTTCCCCTTAGAATGTAAGATTTTTAATAGTTATGGTTTATTTTTTATGTGATAAAATAGGATAATCTGTTTATATCCTAGTAGTTTACACTTGGGTTTTATGGGATTCTATGAAAAGTGAAGCTGATCAGAGAGATCAGTTGATATGTTTCCTAAATTTGGAAGTCTATCTTCTAGTGTAGTCCAGATTATCCAAATGCCCTTCGTCCAGCTCTCTTCATTCACAGTTAGTGAAATCACACAAATGCATATACTAGGATTTTATGTGTCAAACCATTTGATTTAATTCAATCATCACATGACTCCGTAAGAGATATCATTAAAACTCATTTACAGATGAGAAAAGAGACTCAGAGAAATTATATGAATGGAGAGTAGCTGAAGTCACCTTGTGTATCTCCAGCCATCTAGTAAGACATGCATTTGGATAGCACAATATTTAGGGCCCACTCTAAAAGCTAATTAATACCTTAGTCTGTCTCAATCAAATCAGGCACCCAAAAAATATACCCCCAAACACAAATAGTAAACACGAAGGGCACAGGAGAGACAGTTCTGTTTCAAATGAATGTCTAACCATTTTTTGCAACAAATTTTACCAAGAGCACATCAAGAGTCCTTTTTCACCCAGTAACCCTGCTTCTATAAAACTGTCCTAAGGAAATAGAGAAGCACCCAAAATTTACCCATAAGTTTATTTATTTAACAAATATATATTAGTGAGCAGACATTATG
Organism: Hipposideros armiger; assembly: GCF_001890085.2. Classification (NCBI taxonomy): domain Eukaryota; kingdom Metazoa; phylum Chordata; class Mammalia; order Chiroptera; family Hipposideridae; genus Hipposideros; species Hipposideros armiger. The sequence continues at coordinate 1,536,187 of NW_017731359.1, read as the reverse complement.
CTGGCAACTGAGAATGCAGTTGTCAATAGGAAACAGTCTCTGCCCTCTAAGAGCTCCCAGTCCGGACCATCAGGGCGATATGGTACCTATAACCATGGAGAACTTGACTGGGTATCATGGGAATAGGGAAGAGGAAGATGGTAGCAGCATCGCTTCCTGAAGGAAGTGATATGCAGGCTGAGTTGGTTATGGGTGTTAGCCTTGGGAAGAAGGCGGGGAAGGACGGTTCTGGACAGAAGCAATAACATAAGCAAAGTGGTAAGAAATGGAAACACATCAGGGTCTTTCAGGAATAGACAGCTTGGAGATGTCATACACCGTTTCTGGGGCTTCGCTTTTACTCTGTCGGTCAGAGTTTGTCCCGTTATTTTCAGAGTAGCCCCATGTTTCTCAGAGAAGCTTTGGGGCCTTTGCCAACAGGGAAGTGGGCTGGGGCTGGGAGTTGGCTCAGACTCTGAATCCAGCCCTGGCACAACCCATGTTCCTGGGGAAGTTTGACTTAAGTTATTTAAAAGAAGGGTTCCACGGCTAAAAAGAAAGTTTGAAAACCTTTGGTGGAGCTATGGGAGATCTTTAAGCAAGGAGTGACCACAACAGATACACATTTCAGGTAGATTACACTGGTGGCTATGGGAGGGTTCTTCACCTGGTATTTATTTATAAGTAGAAAAAACCTAAGTGCCCTATAATGAGAGTGTGATCAGGTAATAGCAATAATAAATGGCTACCATTTATTGAACGCTTACTGGGTGGGAGCACAATGCTAAGTACATGTATAGTCTGCATCTTTTAACCTTGATAGAAACCACATGAGGTGAGTACTATCGATATTTTGCAGATGTGAGAATTGGGGGAGGTTTAATGAGGGTAAGTAGCTGATTTTACATCATCCAGCTATTAATGGGTAGGGCTATAATTTCATCCCAAATCTGAGTCTTAAGGGCATTCCATCCTGCCTCCTGAGCTCCGATAAAACCACAGGGAGGAGTTATGCAACCCTTTGAAATCATATTTTCAAGACTATTTAATGATATAGGGGAAATGTTTTATTTGAATAATGTCAAATAAAAAAACTCAAATACAAAAAAATATAATCATTCCAATTTTATTAAACATAGTGCAATGTTAAAAATATTTACCAAATACGGACAAATGGAAAAACAGTATTTACCACTGTGTAATAATAGGACTGTAGGTAATTTTAATTTTTACACTTTTCTTCCAGATTTCCTGGAATGATCATATTTCTCATTAGAAGCATAACAAAATATTTTATATATGTATACATATACCATGTTTCCCCAAAAATAAGACCTAGCCGGAGAATAAGCCGTAATATGATTCCTCCAGGATATGGAGAACACGTACCCCTCACATGAGGGTTTTATGACCTGTTTTAGGGAGAAGGGCACCTTTTCCACAAACTCCTTCAGCTTAAAATATTCAGTATGCCAAGGTGCCATATTTTGGCACCTAAAATCATGCGAGAGCTAATTTTCCGGCTAGGTCTTATTTGCGGGAAAACGGTGTGTGTGTGTGTGTGTGTGTGTGTGTGTGTGTGTGTGTATTCAAGGTGAATTGCTGTCATCAGTCATTCTCACCTCAAACTCAGGAGGAAGGATCAGCTCTTTAACACATCTTTCAGAGCAACAGTGCGAACTCCTGTGTATAGGATGTAAGAGGAATCAGTCTGTGCTAATTACTAGCCATAACCTTGAAGTTAAATTACCTGATCTCAGTTTCCTTGACTAGGAAATGAGGAAGTTAACCTAAATAGTCTGTACAATTCCTAAAAACACAAAATTTTACAGGTTTCTCTTTTCTTTTTTTTTTTTTAGTATAAATAAAACCAAGCAGGGGGCATAAAAGAAATATATTAAATTCTTTTTGCTTTAGTTACATTTTCATGGGCATTTAGGTGGGTTCTTTGGATCTTGGCTATCTGATAAAGTGAACATATACTCAGATGCAGTCAGCATCTGAGCACCATGTGATGCTTTCACAAAAAACTCCTCATCTTCACTAAAACCTTTTCAGGTGAGCATTATTATCCCTGTTTTTGCTGTTATCAAGGAGTTAAGAAAGTCACAAAAGGTCTCTCATGATATGTTGTAGCTAGATTCAAACCCAAATGCTTCTTTGTGAGTTCCCAGAATATTGTTAGTTCAGATGTGAAATTATTTATTTGCTTATTTATTTGTTTTATCATTTCAACTACCTACTGAATTGGTTATTAAAAAAAACACAGTTTCTGTCCTCAAATATTTTGTATTCTATAAGAGAGACAAGGTTCTTTAAAGAAACAATTCTGAAATTTAAATTAAGCATGATATGTAATGGGGACAAATGGAGGCTTTCGGCAGTGTCTCTTGTATACTTCAGTGAGAAGCAAACAAAAGGGCATTATTATAAAATTGCAAATGGGGGCAGAAACAGTCACTTGTCATTAGTGTCAGGGTCATTTTAATGAAAATTAACCCCAGAAATGCTTGACTAAGCAGTGGAAACCTAGGCATCGTTTGGACCCTGACAGAACCAGGGCAATTAAATTTTCCTACCTGCAAATGGGCTTAAGAGAATAAATCAGCCCAAAGCTACTGGCCATGCTAATTGCTTTAATTATTATTACAGGAAACACTAGAAAATACCTATGAAATATCAAAAGATAGCCACAGCCCAGAATAACCTTGCAGCCAATGAATTAATTCCCAGAGGAATACTCAGACGTTGCTCACAAGCCGGGGCCAGCCCAGTTGGATAATAAAGCATAAAAATATGTAGTTTGACAGAGAGGGTGGATTCCATAACATAGGGTGTCATCTCCTTCTGGGGATGAGTCTGTTCAGTTGAAATACAACACTGACAGGAACAAATTGGACAGAGCACCTCAGAGAGTCATCATTGGTGGCTTAGAAACACTTCAGCTACTCGGTTGCCGAGAAGGTTACTACTGGTTGTGTGTGCGCGCGTGCGTACACACCTGCACACATGTGGCCCTCAAGGAGAAGAACAAAATGCGGAGATTTGCTCATCTGCAACCAGGCCTTATTTCTTGAAATGTGACTACCCACCTAGTGTTTATGGGCTATGTGAAGAGGGTTATCTAAGTAAGAGCTTCTAGGATTTTGTGAGGGGCTATCAACTTCTTAATTTGTGAGGGGCTATCAACTTCTTAAATTCCCTGCTGTCCTGAGATGAAAGGGTGGCCCAAGGTGGTAAGCTTGATCTCAGAAAGTGAAAACAAGGTGTTTTGTGCATGATCAGCACAGGTTTCACCATCTATGCATCATTTGAGGCATGGGGAAAGGTGCATGGTTTACCCTACTCAGACATGGCTTCTTCAGTAGGTTATTTCTTCTAGGTAGTTAAAGAAATAGCTCCTGTAAAGTGCTCTGGTTCTCTGTGGAATATTGCTATGTGGATAAATTACAGGTCAGAGAGCACCGGACTAGAAGTTGAGGAGATTGCCTCAGCTCTGCCATTATGTCTCACAAGTAAATTAATCTACAGGTGCAATTAATTCTCCATTATCAAGAGCAAAACTCTGTTTATATAAGTAACCCAGAACAATTGAAATAATATGTCAAAGCACTTAGATTTCACAGTAAAGATAGTATAACACAATTTAAGGAGCCCTTACTATGTGCCAGGTTTAGGTTCTGTGGGAGATATAAACAAGATATGCTTCATCTCTTTAAGGGAGCTTGTAATCTAGGGAGGTGACAGAATTGCTATTAGAAAGTTTATTCAATAAGTCAATGAGTATTGGCAGGCACTCTAAAAGTAAAGTACCTCTCTCTGAGGTTGGGAGAAGTGAAGTCATAAAGCTTTACAGATATGAGCATTTGGATTGGGCTTTGAAGAAGAGGTTACAATTGTTAGCCAGAGATGAATTGAGGCAGGTGTGACAAAGGTAATGGGGAGTAAAAGGCATGGGAAACATAAAGGGTGTGCTTTGGAAATAGTGAGTAGTCTGGTTGGACAAACGTCAAAAATATGTAATTAGAAAAAGAGGAAGTAATGAGAGATATACCTGAAAAGATCACTTGTGGCCAGATTCAAGGTGGCCAAGTTAAGAAGCTTGAACTTTATTCTGTAGATAGCCAGTGCTTGGAGCAGAGGAATGACATGATTCTATCTATGCTGTAGGACAACAAGTCGGCCAGTGGAGTAAAGAAGGTCAGAATGGAGGAGAGGAAACTCAGTAGGAGGCTTTTGCAAGAGTCCAGACAAGAGAAAGCCAAACTCAGGCAAAGGGGGGTGGAAAAGAGAGATGGATGCAGAAGATATGGACGATGTAGAATCCACAGATCATGGCACCTACTTGGACATGGGCCCAAGGAAAAGACAGACTGAAGATGATTCTTCTCAAGTGTAGTTATCATCAGCCCAGCCCTTGACAAATTCTTAAAATAGCTTACCTTTTTTTCTTTTTTCAGCGTTGGAATGCTCAGTGCAGTACCCCTCTTCTGTTGTCAGGGCCATGGGGGCTTACTTCCTATCCACTGTCAAAATCTGTCATCTGGAAAGGGTATGAAATTTATCCTGCATAGTAAGAGCTTACAATGTTACCCTTCCCGGTATTTGTCCTTCAACAGATTTCTAAGCTATAAAGTAGACATAGAAACCTTTAAAAAGGTAATTTCTAATGTTAGCTAGTCATTTTCCTACTATTTAGGAAGTATTTTATTCTCAAGTTTTATATATTTCAAACTTTGCCTTGGTCCAGCCTTGTTTATCGGCAAGGGTGATATTCAAAATACTGAATAACTCCTTACAGCCCAGTTAGTGACTGGTCCATAAGGCACACCAACCGGTAACAGCTGTTAGGGCCATCTCAGACCATCCAGCTGAGCATCAGCTTGGATATGGACATCTTCTGGATTATTACAGCCTTACAAATAAGGATGCGCCGACAGACCTATAGTCAAGAATTACACCCAGTCTTCTGAAAACTAGATTAAAACAGAATGAAAAATAAGCTGTGATCCACTGCACTGTCACTGAATTTCCAAAAGCTACCGATGCCAGCCCACTAACTATGGATCCATAACTGTTTCCTAGGCAAGGTAGGAAGGAGTTGGGAAAATTCTGTGGCAGGACACACCTCCTCCACCTTAACCTTTCTCCCTTGTGCTTGGTTTTGCCCCTGTGCCTTTGAGGTGCCTTGAACAAGAGGAAGCAAAGCTGTCGCCTATTCCTTGCCCTGCTGCATTTCACTCTTCATTCTGCCCCCAGGAGCTGCAGACTCTCGGCCCAGAGAGGCTGTGTGTCGTGACAGGCCGGCCTGCCTCTTATTATCCAAGATTCCTCACTCCCTCTTTGATTTGAAAGATCCAAATAATTTTAAATACCACCCATCAGGCTGCAGTTGTCCCCAGAAATGAAGTTCTGATTAAATTCCTACCTCTCCTTTAAGAGCCAACTTAAATGTCACCTCTAAATAATAACTGGTGACATTTACTCAGTGCTTCCTCTGAGCCAGGCACTTTGCTAAGGGCTTCTGATGGATTTTCTCATTCCACCCTCAAAATAAAACTCTGAGGTAAGTACTAGTATTGTCCCCATTATGCAGATGTGGAAACTGAGAGGTTAAGTCACTGACCCAAGGCCTCACAGCTCGTAAGTAGGAGAGCCAGCAGCCCAATGACTGGATCCTCAGTGCAGATGCGTAATAGACATTCAGTAACTGACCCGAATGATAGACAGACCCTGTTTCCCTTTGCAGTGTTTTGTGTATCCCTCACAGTGGTCATCACATTTGCAGTGACTTATCCAATGCTTGTCTTTTCAAACTCAACAAGACCACCATTACACCTTCCAGACCTGGTACTGTGCCTGGCACATTGTAGGTTTGCAATAAATATTTGTTGTGGAAGGAGAAAATAAAGGGATGGAGGACAGAAGGGAAGGACAAAAAATGATTTCTAGTTTGAGTTTTGAAAAATACAGTGACCCAAACTATATTTTTGAATGAAACGAAGCTGTGTCACTGGTCTTACACCAGGGTTGCAATCCCTACTCTGCCATTTCCTAGCCAAGTAACTCCCACACATATCAATTTACTTAGAGCCTCGATCTCCATATCTTGTAAAATGTTTCTCTTTTTTGGAGGTGTGAAAGTTAAATGAGATCCTATATATGAATCAGGCCAGCAAAGTGCCTGCTACTCAGTAATGGTTGATTGCGTTGTTGTGTTAAGAGAGACACAGAAGGGACTGACGTATTTCACAACACGTAGAGAAGCATGTAGTCATCACTGATACATAACATATTGCAGGAGACCAGTAACTGTTTTGAGTGACTAGGGCCAAATGGCTGTCTGTCTAAACACTGGAATATGATAAATGCCGGTATTATCAGGAACACCTATTTTATGTCTCAGTGCCATCTTTCCTGAGATGTGGGTCTGTTTATATTTATAATGCGAACGCATTGTGCTAGCCCTGGTCAGAATAGTTGCAATGTCTATTCTTTTCTCTCCCCCGCCCTTCTTGCTTATGAGCGGAGCCTATGTATTCCTTCCGCACGCTCTCCCAACACCCTTCATCTGCCTGTCACTTTTCAAAGACAGGCTCCCGAGAATGAAATCTCTGCTTTCTTTGTTTTCCTGGTTTCCATTTTGTATCCTAAAATATTCACTTCAAGTTCCGCTTGACAGACGTCCCTAATCTAATCTCCACGTCTGCTTTCTAATTTTCACAGTCAGGATAAAACAAATAGGTTGGAGTTAATTGCCGGAGCAGCGGGCCGGAGCTCTGAGCTGTGATTTATGAGCTGAGTGCGGGTGCTCTGCAACACATTTTTCTTAATTTATTTTTAATGAGTCTTTCAATTAATTTTCTTGGAAACATCTTAATGATGTTGGAGGCGGGTGTTAATGAGGTCTGCACCAGCTCCTAATTTTGCATATTTTAAAGTGCCTAATGTCATCTTGCACCCTTTCTTTCCATTTTAAGAAGAGGTGAAGAAGGGGGAAGATTATTGTTGAACGGAGAATTTTCACTCTTCAAGCCTCAGTCTTTGCTTAACCTTTCAGACTTTATGGGCTTGTGGTGTGTCTCAGAGCAATCGTCTCCTCCCTGCTCCCCTCCCCCCACCTGCTCTGGGCTCGCTGAGCCTGAGGAGCTGCTGCAGGAAAGGGAGAAAAGACATAATTCCCCAGGACATTGTGAGCTCTGGGAAACAGCCAGTATCCCTGAGTAAAGACTATGTTCAGAGGGTACTTTTGCTAGGTGATCTAAACTTTTCTAAAACAGGCAGTGGACAGGGGGAAATACCAATGGAAGAAATAGCTCAAGGGGTGTCTTATTGGCATCTGGCCATTTGTTCAGACACCCTGGTCCCCCAAATGCCTCTGCAGAGCTCGAGGCACCAGATTCACCACTGCCTCCCGCAAGGCACAGAGCAAAATGCGAGTATTGTCTCTGAGCCTCTGTGATGCCTTTCAACTCCAAAGACAGCCTCCACAAAGTCCTCATCCGTCTTCATTCTGCATTTGCCAGTTAGAGCTTATTTTCCTGATTAAATAGTCATTAAAATATGTAGGATAGAAAATTTGGGAAATCAAGTAAGGGAAAACCAAGTTCTAGTACCTAAGATCAGCCACTATTAAAATTGTGGTATTTCCTTCTAGTCATTGTTCTTTTGCTATTCGTGGGCTTTGGACTTTATTTTATGCAATTGTGATGATATTGAATATCATTTTTCCCATTTAACATAAGTAACAAACTTCTTTCAAACATTTTTAATGACTGTTTAATATCCCATCTAGCAGATTTGTCTTAATTTACTGAGCCATTCCAATGTAACGGGGCATCTAAGCCAATTCCCAAACTGTTACCACAAATACCATGGCGATGAACATCTTTGTAAAGAAAGCTTTTTTTAAATTAGGGATTATTTCCTTTGGAATAACCTAAGGAATTACTGATTTAAAGAGTATAATCCTTTTTGAGGCTCTTGATATATATTTCCAAATAACTTTCCAAAGCATTATACCAATTCACTTCCAGTGGTAACACATGAGTGTGTCTGTTTCTTTGATCTTGCAATAGTGGAGAGTATTACAATTGTTAAAAAAATATATATATATATTTACTAATCTGGCAGATTTACATGCAATTTCTTTAATTTCTCCAATAAGTCCCCTTTTGGGGTTATGTTTCCATTAAACCCAAGGCTGCTTTTACTAGAGAACTTCCTGCACCATGAACCCCTGCATGGCTAAGACCTAAATTCTTCTCTTGGCATGTAGTAGAGACTCAGCGAATGTGTGTTTATCTGACTTATCCACAAACTAGAAAGGTGAGGATGTATCTCTGAGCGTCTTATTTCCTTCTGGATCTGCCCAATAGCCTCTCCAGGTCAGAGCTTCCAAACCTGAGTGCACACCTCCTCGCTCTCCTTTCCCCTCTTGAGTAAAGGTGCCCCCATTGAGCGTCTCCCCTAGGCTCCAGATATGGGGGGCCTTGTGCAGCGCAGCCCTGTCCACACAGCCCCCAACACATGCACATGCAGTCAGTCAGCAGGTCCTGTAGATAAACCTCCCCACACCTTCATGACTGCCCCTTCCTTTCCATTACCCCCGTCCTGTTTCAGACCCGTCTCTCACCTGGACTAGTGCATCCATCTTTCCCTTGGTGTTTTAGCCCTTTAAAGTATGGGAGTTCTTCTTTGTAACAACAAGTGGCCACCCTACCATGATTCCCTCCTTGTATGTACAACCCAGTCCCATGAGGATATACTGATATCCTCAGTATATCAGTATATCATGAGGGGCTTTATACAAGTTGACCCCCTAGTATGTGACTATAAAGGAAACATGGCTATCTTTCTACCTATGTGGCAGAAAACCCCAGTTCTTCCCTACTATGTGTTTCTCCTTTACTACTCACACAAAACACTTCACTTCTGACACTTCTGTTTACTGTGGATGGTTTTTTCCCCCACACCAAGCAATTCTCTGCAACACCAGCTGGGTGTCCTCCAATTTAACTCAGTTCTGACACTGTCTACCCCAGGGATAGCATCAGATTCACAGGAAAAGGGCACAGTCCCACAAAACTTCCCCTCCTATCCCCACTTCAGATGGCAGTCACAAGCTCAGGCTGTTGCCTGAGCTTCTGCCAACAACCCCCTCCTCAGGCTTGAGTAATTTGCTAGAGCCACTCACAGAACTTAGGGAAACACATTTGCTGGTTTATTTTATAATAAAGGATATGATGAAGGACACAGATGAACAGCCAGATAAAGAGATACATAAGGTAAGGTCTGGAAGGGTCCCGAGCACAGGAGCCCTATCCCGTGGAATTGGGGTACATCATCCTCCCAGCATGGATGTGTTCACCCTTCAAGCTCCTTAAACCCCCTACTCTTGGGACTTTAGGGAGGCTTCCTCACATAGGCATGATCAATTATTAACTCCAGCTCTAGCCTCTCTCTCCTCTCTGGAGGATGAGGGGTAGGGCTGAGAGTTCCAAGCTTCTCATCATGGCTTGGTCTTTCTGGTGACCAGCCCCCACCCAGGAGCCATCCAGGAGCCTGCCAAAAGTCACCTCATTAGAACAAAAGGTATTGCTAGTTTCCTTCTCACTTAGGAGTTTATAAGGATTTTAGGAGCCCTGTGTCAGGGACGGGGTCAAAGACAAATATTAGAACAAGAGATGCTCCTAGTGTTCTTATAGCTTAGGAAATTCCAAGGGTTTTAGGAGCTCTGTGCCAGGAACTGGGGGCAGAGAAATTAAATGTAGATATAAATATAAATACACACACACACACACACACACATTCTATTATCTCACAGTTTCCCATTTCTCCAATACGCATACACTTTGTTCAGGCGACTTTTCCTACTCCCCATAAGCAATTCCATACCACCTCTTCCATTAAGGCATATTCACTACTATGGCTCCTGCCTGGTGCATATTTTGCACACGGTAGATGCCTAGTGAATGTCTGGCAAATGAATAGAGAGATAAAACATCTGTAGTGATGTGTTTCTGTCAAAGCTGTTACCTACGGTACTTTCTGGACTGTTTTACACACTAGGTTAGATGTTCATGTTTGAAATTTTAAAGAACCCTTCAACCTGTGGGTTAGATGTTTATATTTAAAATTTTTGAAGAACCCTTCAGCCTGGGAAAAAATTGTTTCTCAAGGCATTTCTGTTTTCTGGCAGGCTCCATTGATTTATTACTGGACATTTCTTAATTTACATTAAAGGTTCTTTTGAGGGCTTTTCCCACTGATTCCTTAAGCTTAGTGTAAGTGTTGTCAGAATATTTCCTGAGAAAAGACCACAGATTCTAGCTTCACGGGATAATTGGTTCAGATAAGATTGTGTGTCCAGATGCAGAGTTTAATATCTTGTGGTCTTACAGTTAAAATGGAATCCTTCAAGCATTCTCTTAAAGCTGAAGGATGGTTTTTAAAAGCCTTCTGACCAATAGCAACAATTTACCTGCAACTGTGAGATTCTGGTCTTTGACCCCAAATATTTGTCAAACAAACTATTAATTATAAGTGAAGCTCTGATGTCAAAGGCATTGTCTTTGAGAATTTTAAGCCCTAGATTTACACATGGAAAGAACAGGGATCACCAGTGGATGGAAGCCAAGATGAGCAAGCAAGGGTTATATCAGTTGTTTCAGCTACGATCCTGAAGGAGGCTGGGATTGGATATATCACATAACATTACTTTTATTTCTAGTATTGGCCACTATGTTTTAGAATGATTTTTAATACTATAATTAAGCGAATCCCTCATTTCATTTCCAGTGTTTAAAATTTTCTAGCAAAGTGTATTAGTCAAACAGGTTTTGCTGTAACAAATAACCTCAAATTTCAGAGACTTGACATAACAAACGTTTATATTTTGTTCACACAAGGTAGGTTTTTTTTTAAGATTTTATTGGGGATTTGGGGGAGGGGAACAGACAAGTTGCTGTCCTTTTGTTCTTCAGTCTAGTTGTGGAGGACGTCGCTTCACTGGCCCATGTTGGTATTATCATTGCGCTCTTCCCGGATGAAGCAGATCAGTCGCTGGCCTCTGGACGGCCGCTCACAGCGGCTCTTGGCAGCTCACACTGGCTGCCAGCCACTCACAGTAGCTTATGGCAGCCCACTGCAGCCTCACTGCAGCCTACGCCGTCACCGGCAACTCATGGCAGCCCAGCTCCAGGTTGAGCTGTTGTTCACCATCTTAGCTGTAGAGGCAACTGGCCCTCATGTGGGATCTAAACCTGGGCTCTGCTGCTCAGAGCTGGAATCCCAAGCCAACTCAACCTATGCGCCACTCGGCTGGCCCAAGGTAGATATTTTTAATAGGATGGCACTTCTGGGCATCTCCCTAGTGGCTCAGGGAACCAGGTGCTGCTGTCCCCTAGGCCTAAGGCATTCTTGGAGTCTTCCACTGGGTCCTCTACACTGAGCTGGCCAATGAGTAAACAGAGGGGTTATGCTGTATATTGTAGAGGCCAGGGGTGTACGTGGCATACCTCATGTAGGTGGTGTGCTGGATTAACTCATTACAGCTCACAAAAGCCACCTATTAAATTTTCAGGCATTTTGCAACCTGGTTGTTAAACACAACATTATTAAAAATTAAATTACATAAACATACAATTAATATTTTTAATTAAATGAAAAGCAAAGGCAGTAATTATTCAAACTTCTTATGTTACTACATTTTACTGTTATCTGTGCTTGAGATTATTTATGTCTCTTGTATTATAAGTGGGAAATACTATAGAATTATGGCTACTGTGCATGTCTTCCAAACCCCATGTTTAATGACATCATTTTGGTTGTTTAAAATAGATTATGGAAATGGAAAACACTATAAATCAGGGCTTTATTTACTGTTTAGGTGATAGTCTAGGAACTTTTAAACATTATATAGAAAATATTAAAAATCCAGAATACTTAAAAGCATGTTGTATCCATAGTCATTATATTGTGAACACAAAATATCGAGGAAATCTTCTAGTGTTCGATAACTGTTCACTGACTCAGCAAAGAAGTTGTCCACATTACTGATGAAGGAGTAAATTCTGACATACATCTTCATTATTTCACTTACTCAAGAATGTAAAAGAAAATATCAACCAATATTCATGTTTGGAACTACACTCATTCATCCACTGTAGCCATAGGTTGGTTACAGTATAAGAGTTTGGTAAAAATCAGCAAGAGCATTCCAAGAGAATCAGTTGGCTGTATGGAAATTACAAAAACAAAAAATAGTGTATCACATGTTTTTAAATGTAATTGCTGTGTTATTAATTGTGAGTAATGTGCTACCCATCCTTTATAGCAGCAAGTTTATAATAATATACATATATTGTTTTTTGGAGAGCCCTCTGTTAAACATCTACCAACACACCACTGCCTCTACCTATGCTCTACCAGCCAGCACTTAATCACATGCTTTCACCTAGATGCAAGGATTGCAGAGAAATTAGTGTAGCTATGTGTTCAGGAAAGAGAGAGCTGGATACTCATGAGCACTAGCAGCTCTTCCACAGTTAACCCTTCTGGTCACCAAGGGTCAGGTTTGTTTGTCTTTCCACATGTAGCACACACTCACCTCTCCCCGAGGTGGACTACCACAAGTCTCATCCAGTAACTACATTCAAAGTCCACAATCTCTGGATGACATACAGATGTCTTTCCTGGGTCAGATGTAACTCTTCTTGGCATGGAAACCAATGATAAAAGATGTTATTTTCTCCCACCCACCCCCCCACCCCATATACTGTAGTGAAGCAGGGGCAAGAATTGCAGTTAAAAATTCCCTGTCGGATAAGGAATGAAAAGGGGTACACCACAGTCACTCGTTCCTAAAAATGCTAGAATTCCATGGGCCTGGCATTGGGAAGGCCTCCTACCCTGACAAGGACCCAGTTCTGCTCTCTGGGAAGAAATCCCTTTGTCTATAGGTCACATCTGAAATGGGTGTTGGGAAGTTTGTTCTTGGGGAGCTGTGTAGAATTAACAGCCTACGGCCTGCTCTCTGCTTATGCTGGGGAGCCTAAAAGAGTTTTATGTCTCAAGCAGTTAAAGGCCTCTTTTATCCAGACTCACAGTTTTCTTTAGCAGTTCAGTTCTCTCAAACACCAGTATAGGCTTCTGGTCTATTTGCTTCCCAGTTAGTTCCGTTACCCAGTGATTACAACCAGTTATTTCTTAGGCATGATTGTCAGCCCTGCCTCATTTCTCTACTTCCCCGCCTCCATGCTGATCTCGCTCAGTTTAATAGCAGCTGGCTTGAGGCCATCTGGAACCATCACTGGGAAGGTCGTATTTTCAGCCTGGTCTTTGCCACAAGCTGGGTTGCACTGTTCACCTTAGAGGTTTTATTGGGCCTTTGTCATGTATCCTCGGCTGTTTGGGGTCTAGAAGCAGTGGCCTTTTTTAATCCTTTGACTCTGCAAATATCTGGTCTCCTTTTATTCTCATTTATTCCTGCGTACAGACCTGCTAATTCCCTCCTGAGTTCATCATCTTCTTATAATAATAGCTTAGCAAAGGCAGCCAATGAAAATCAACACACATTACAAATAGTCTGTTTTCTAGACTCTTCCTTTAGAGCTACCAGCATTAAGAGACCTGAGTTACCACAGATAACAGTTTTCTCGTGTTTTACCCCTATATACCGTGGGTCTCATCTTTTTAGCCACCAATAACATCACCCTTGCCACTCACTGCCTGACCACTAAGCCAATGCCACATATTTTAGGTTATTAGGGCAACACCTCACTTCAAGGGACCAGTTTCTGTATTAGTCAACATAGGATAAGCTAAGCTATGGTAACAAATAAATCCTAGCAGCTTAACACATAAAATCATTTCTACCTAATGGAAAGTTCATCCAGATTTTTGTAATATGGCAACTCTCCTCCATGTATGAATTCTGAGATACTGATTCTTTCACCTGGTGGCTCCATGTTCCCTGGGGGTCCTCAGCACTGCATCCTCTGCACTTAGCTGATAAGAGGCAAAGAAAGAGTGTGGAGGACCCTGTGGGAGTATTTTAGGGACCAGGCTTGCAAGGGGTATATATTACGTCCACCACTACCACCCCTTGCCAATGGTCAGGACTCAATCACAGTTCCACCTAGATGCGAGGGGACTTATGTGCTTTAGTCGTGTACCTTAGGAAGAAGAGAAAAAACAGATTCTAGTAAACAATGCCATCTATATCACCCAAAGAGGATAAAGTTAATTATCTTTATCCTCTTCCTGACTAAAACAAGGATCTTAACATGCCTTAACTTCCTCCTAACTTCTTCCACCCACCTTTCCTCTTGGGACTTTCTATTATTTTAGTTTCACCATCTTTTTTTAAAAGCCAGATGAGGTTTTGGTTGGTTGGTTGGTTTGTTGGTTGGCATTTCATTCATTTGTTTTTACAGTTCATATTTATTTAGTTTACCAACATGTTTCACCTATTTTTGCTTACTGTTGCTTCCTGCATCCTCTTCTCTTCTGGTTTAATTTACCTTCTTGAAACAATTTCCTCTGTTTGTTCTTTCAGCAAGGGTCTAAGACAAACTCTTAATCTTTATATGTCAGTAAATAACTTTATACCACCTCACTTTTTGAATGAAAATTGGTTGGCATAAAATTCAAGTTTATCAATTATTTTCCCTAAATATTTTGAAGGCTCTATTTTCTTCAGTTTTTTTAACTGAAGTTAAAGACTGAAGTTATGGAGATAATTATCTCCATAATCATAAGTAATATACTTACATGCTTTTTTTTTTATTTGCAATGCTGGAAGTTATCCAGTGACTTCATATTATAATAAATGAGAATTTAGTTCTTATTCTACCTTATATCACTCCTGTTTTTAATAACATATTCAATATTTACAAAAGTGTGGTTACGTTAATACTGTTCACTGCTGAGCTCAGTAGTGAACTATGATTACATTTAGATTGACTCATGATTCAAGTGCCAGGGCAACTTTGGGATTTTCTGGAAATTTTTGTTTGTTCTTTGTTCATGTGTGAAGTTTGCTACCTACTGATCCTTGACCTTTTTTCTCAAATGCTTCATCATGTTAGGTTTTCATTCAGCTGCCTCATATTAGTCATCTATGGCTGTGTAACAAATTGTCCCCCAAAACATTTTGGCTTAAAACAACAGGCATGTATTAGCTCAGATTTCTGTGGAAAAGGAATCAGACTTGAGTTAGTTGGGTCCTCTGGCTCAGGAGCTCTCATGAGACTGTAATTAAGGTGTCAGCTAGGGCTGTAGTCATCTCAAGGCTCAACTACAAGAGGATCCACTTCCAAGCTCATGTAAGTAGTTGTTAGCAGGACTGAGTTCCTCATGGACTTTGGCCAGGACCATCCCTCAGTTTCTTGCCAGATGGGCTTCTTCACAGGGCAGCTCACAACACAGTAGCTGGCTTTCATCAGAGCGAGAGATGGCAAATGAGATGGAGGCCAGAATCTTTGGATACCCTCATTGTGGGAGTCATAGCCCATCACTTTTACCATATTCTGTTTATTGGAAGCAGGTCACTAGGTCCACACTCGAGAGGGGGTTATACAGGGCGTGACTAACAGGAGTCTGAAATCATCTGGAGTCATTTTAGAAGTTATCTACCACATTCTGTTTTTCCTTGGAGTTCTCTTTCTCTCTCTTGCTATAACCTGGACCAGTTAATCTCTAGCCCCATGCTCAGCCAGCTTCCTGAGAGTTTCCTTCACCATTTTGCTGCATTGAAGCCTCTCTTTCTGTATCCCGTCTTCTCCTTTCTTGGTTTACTTTCTCTCATTTTAGTGGAGCATATCTACAACTGCTGTTCCCTAGCAAAGGTACTAGGAAGGTGAATTTTCTAAGTCTGTTCATGTTTAAAATGTCTTTATATTAATTATCCCTAACATTTGGCCAGGTATATAATTCGAGGTTAAAAATTATTTTCCATCCAAAAAAAAAAATTATTTTCCATCAGAATTTGTAAAGCCTTGCTCCGTCTTCTGCTAGCATCAAGTATAGCTGTTAAAAAAATCTGACCTCTCATTCCCCTGTGAGGACTTGTTTTTTTATTCCATCTGGAAACTTTCAGGCTCTTCTCTTTATCCCAGATGTTCTGAAATTTCATAGTGATAGTCTTTGGTAAAGGATTAATCTTCATTTATTGTTCTGGATACTCCATGCCCCTTTTCAGTCCTAGACTCTGTCCTTAAGTTTTGGGAATTGTTCTTGTGTAATTTCTTTGATGATTTCACCTTTCCATTTTGTCTCTTCTCTCTTTCTAGAATTCCTATTAGTGATGTTGGACCTTCTAGGTAAGAGGTTAGAAAAATGTTTTGGTTTTTTTTTTGTAAATGGCCAGATAGTAAACATTTTAGTTTTGGGGATCCATATATAGCCTCTGTTCCATATTCTTTTTTTTATATACAACCTTTCACAAATTTAATTAGCTTAAGGGACATACAAAAACAGACCATGGGCTGGATTTGGCACAAAGGCCATTAATTGTCAACCTCTTATAGATAGACATATCTTATACTTCTTCTTTGTTCTTATATTTTCTATTACTTCTTGCTATAATTTCTGAAAGATTTTCTAGATGTTATATTCTAACTCTTCTATCACATTTTTTTTTAATTTCAGGAATTCTATTTTTAAATTCTAAGTACTCTTATCCTCCAAATGTTCCCTTTGCGTAACATCTTTTCAAATCTCTAGGGGTGCTTTATTTAGGGATGGGAGCAGGGCTAGTCAAATAATGGGCTACTCTTTAGGGTTTACTGGATAGAGAATAGAATGGGAAAGTTTAGTCCCTAGGGCTCTCTGGTTTATCCAGAGAACAAACTTCTGATATCCTGCCTGGAGGATATGCTGCTGGTATTCTATGAATTTAGCTTAGGAGGTGGGAGGAAGGTCAATTGTTCTGGTCACTGATTTTATCTGTAATAACACCTGTGCCTAGATCCTAAGCCCTTTATACATATCACCCTCTAAATGAACTTTAGGCTGCGGTTTCCTCTATGTGCTAAATGTGTCATCACGTTTAGTCATCTGCTTTTTAACTTCCGAAAGTCATTGACTTTCTTATCTTTTGGGTCACCTCTTTCATTCTCTTTCTATAGTGGGCGTATATCTTTTTATAAATTCCTGTACAATCATTTTAATAAGGTCTCAGATGTAAACAGAGATAAATACATGTGGTTACTCCACCATATTTAATCAAGAGACCTGTATGCCTTATTTTAAGATCACCTTGGATGAATGGAATATTACTTACTGAGACCGGGAAGGCTAAGCATTCTTTAGAGTGAGTGATCTGAGTGAGGATACCCACTAGGTAAAAGTGGTCCATCACTGCCAGGCAAAACCTTCATCCTACTGAGTGACACAATATAGAACATTTTTCACTTCCCACGCGGTCTGTCATAAGCAGAAAGAGCTGATTGTGAACTAACTATTCAACTTTATACTTTAATCTTCTTTAGTCCACTTCTGTCACGTAGGTTGATAGTCACATATACTTTTGATAGCGCCCTTAATATTAGAGCAAGTGAGTATTGCTTCCCTGAGTTTGTTTTGCAGTGAGATTTACTTTCGATTTTGCTACCATTTTCATAAAGCATATTTTTAGAAGATTGGATGGAGTATTTAGATATGTTGTAGTACCCTCTATACAAAAGTTGTTGTGAGAATCAAAATACTTAACACTGCTGCCTTTGAAAGGCAATTTGGACACATGCTACCACGTGGATGGACCTTGAGGATGTTATGCTAAGTGAAATAAGCCAATGACAAAAAGACAAGCACTGTATGGTTCCACCTATAGGAGGAACTTAAAGTAGTCCAAACCACAGAGACAGAAAGGAGAATGGTGGTTACCAGGCACTGGAGGGAGGGGCATAGGGATGGGTATAGAGTTTCAGTTTTCCAATATGCAGCGAGTTCCAGAGATGGATGGCGATGATGGTAGCACAACATTATGAACATATTTAATACCACTGAACTGTACATGTAAAAATAGTTAAGATGGTAAATTTTGTGTTATGTGTATTTTACTACAAAAAAAAACTGGAAAAAATATTTAACACTGAGTTTTATATCATATCATTATTAAGTTCATTCAAAAAACACTAATCAAGTGCCTATTATGTACCAGGCACTGTTGCAGGCATTGAAGAGTCAGCAGTGAACAAAACAGACACAATCCCTTCCCTCCGGAAGTTTATATTCTAGCTGCAAATAGAATAAACTAGTAAGTATATAAAATGAAGCAGGGTAAAGGAAGACGAGTGAGTGACAAGGGTGCTATGTTTTAGAATGATCGGGGAAATCCTCTCTAAAGATGTGGCACTTGAGCAGAAACCTGAATGAGTTTCATTTTTTTATGCCATTTCCAAAGAGAATTTATAAATGTGAGCTCACCAAATACCACCGCCCCTCCCCACAAAGAACTATACTTGGTAAAAGCTTTTAAATTTCAGTTACTCATTGTTCTTATGGTTGGTGTCACTATTTGAGTACCCATCTATGCATTCTCCTCTGCTTTTAACCCACATGATTACATCTTTTCTAGTCACATTAATAATTGTTATTTCCTGAAATAGACCAAACTTTTCATCCAAAGAAATCAGTGTGCTTAAACTGAATATCTCTCCTATGAGGATGAGGCATTACAAAGACCTAAAACACAGAAGTCTCTGGTGAGACCACACACATACTTAAGCCCCATAGTTCCAAAGACCTTCCTAAGGCCTGAGTTACCACACTGCTGTGGGCATTGGATAAGACTTCTCTGAAAACACTAGCACACTCTGAAGCACATTGTCGATTCTTTTTCCTTCAGCATCCTTTTACTACAACTGGCCCCTACGGTGATAAAACCACCCCTGGCCACCATTTCCTACCTGGAGAAGGACTTACTTAGCAAAAGATCCACTTGGCAAGCATTTTTCTTTCTTCTTTAGTTGTTTCTAGCCCCTTCCTGCATATGATAGTGAGTATCTTGTTAATTTGGAGCACTGAGAAAAGTTGGCTGTTGGTGATAGTGGCCATGAAACTAACTTAATGTGTCCTTTGTCTTGTGAACTCCTAGATGGCATTGCTCCTGCTCTAGTGGGAAAGACTTCACCCCCTCGGCACTCTTTGTTTTGCTTTGGGTCAACCAGTGGGACACTCAGTCACCATGGGAGTAAAATTTCCCACAGCCTGTCAGCCTTTGTTACATCAGAGAAGGCTGAAAAATGAATTCTTTTTTGTCCCTATCCAAACATGGCAGCTGTTTAATTTCAATTAGCAAAGCTTGAAAAAGAATATTCTGGCAGGAGTAATTAAAGCAGGCGGGGTTCCTTGCTCGCTGCCACTCCTCCTCCCGATGGAGGATCTGCAGCTTCCCCCAGCAGGGCTCTGAAGTTTGGGTTCTAGGGAAATCTGCTGCCTGGGGCTTTGATGTAGCTCTCTTTTCAAACAAGTGACAGGACAGGAAGCACAAGCCTCCAGGAAGGATTCATTTAACTTTTTAAAGTCTAAAAATTAGCTGTACAGATCAGACTTGTCTACACACCCAACCGCCAACTTGTTCACTTCAAGCCCTCGCTTTTTCCTCTCTGTAAATAGTGTGCTTTCAAAGCCCCTCCTCCTCTCCTGCTGGGGCAGGCCAACCCCTTTCTCCTCTATCAAACAAGTATTTGTTCTGGTTGACACATTAGAATCTCTACCAAGAAGCAAAGCAACCCCCTACCTGCAACTTCTTAAGTTTCATTGCATCAGTCAGGGTCCCAGCAGGAAACAGAATTCAGTCCTAATGGTACAGATGAAGAGAATTTAAGGAGGGGGCTACTGACAGAGGAGGGGATGGGATTAAGAAAACAGACAGGAAAAGGTGAGGTGCCCAGAGACTAACAACAGCGGGAAGCTGTTACTGCCTTCCACCCCCGGAGGAAGGCGCACGGAGGAATTTAGTGTTACCAGAGCCAGTGAGAACTGGGAGAGTGGCCCAGCAGAAAGTGGAGTCTTGGAAGGATGTGACCCTCCTGGAGAGGCGGAAGCAGGGAGGAAATGCCCTCCTGCCTCGCAGTCTCCTGCATGTGCCTCTAGGACAGTTCAATTGTCGCTTCTTATGCATGGGTCTTACTTCCCCAGCTTGTGTGTAGTCAACGTGAGGGCTAATATTATGTCTGCTATTTTTTCTGTATCCCATGGATCTTAGCCTAACACTGAGTACATAGGTGCTCAATAAATGCTCCTGTTAGATTGTTTAAGTATAATTATTACAGTATAAAAAATATAACTGAAAAAAGAGGTAACACTATATTATCATGTCATATGTATAATGTATCGTGGCATCTCTTTTTTCTTTTAGGGGATATATTCTTTTTAATTGAGATGTAATTGACATATAACATTGTGTAAGTTTAAAGTGTACAATGTATTTTGATCCATTTATATGGTGCGATATGATTACCACCATAGCATTCGCTAGCACCTCCATCATGTCCCGTAATTATGGTGAGAACATTTAAGATCTAGTTTCTTAGCAACTTTGAAGTATATAATACAGTATTGTCAACTATAATCTCTTTCCTTCAATTATATTTTTATGCTATAATAATTATACTGAAATAATCTAACAAGAGCCTTTATTGAGCATCTATGTGTAATAGGATGGTAATACATGGATAGAGTGATAATTCTGAAAATCTGTGTGGGGTATCATTGTAAGCCAATGAGCGGGTGTCTCACCTGGAAATACAGAGAGAACTTGTTGTTAAATAACCTGTTTGGCCAGGTACACGATGCACGTGACTTTCTGGGCACAAGCACATTTGAGAGGTATTATATTTACATAGTCTTTTTTAAGAGGTTAAGTGATGAGAAGAGAGAAATGTGGCTCCCAGGAAGAAGGCTCCCCAGGCTGAGAGCCCATGCCCAGCTTGCTGTATGGATCTATTTAGGAGCAGAGGTGTGTGGGGAAGGGCAGTACTGGTGAAACACAGAATTAGGATTCTAGCAAGTGGTCTGCAAGCTTAAAAAAGATTCTGTCACCATTGGCCCTTAAAGATTTTCAGTCTTGATTCCTCCCTTGCGAGCATTGCGCTTTCTCTCGTACTGGAATACTGATTAGATGGGGAACAGTGCAGGGACATGTCACTGTGCCACAGTGGCCTTGCTGCCTGGTGCAGCTGATAGAACTGCAGGCTCCTCTGCTCCTTTGCTCCTTTGGACCCATCTGGCACCAATGCTGGAAAGGTGTGTTTCCCTGTATTTAAGTAAATACTCAGGGAGTCAACATGCTGGCCAGAAACATGCATTCTGCATCAGTGACAAAAATCCACAAATAACCTAAGACAATTAACTTTAATTATCTTTATAAGCAGTGTGCACCTTTATCCGCAACACATTTTCAATCATGAGCTGGATTTTTCCTTTGCCCCAGATAATTTCTGAGCTACCTGCTTCTGCCAATGTTGGCATCCCCAAAAATGCAAACTAACTTAAACTTACCTTTGGGCAAATATAGTTAGAATGGAAAATTGTGGATTCAATGTAATAACCTTTGCAGGGGGTGGAGAATGAGAGAATGAATGTCCGTGTGGATTAGCGAAAAAGAGTCAAATCAAAAGGTCTCCTCCATCGTTTAAAGAAATCTTAGTTGACCCTACTGCCCCTTCTGGTTAGTATGTGATTTTCCTCCTTTTGGCTGTCAACATTTCCAAATAGGTGGATATGTCTTCCTGCCTCTTTTTCCCCACCACACATTCTTTAGTTAGCCCCCCCCAAAAAAAAACTGACTTTCAGGGCACTTGTGATGGTTCATTTTATGTGTCAACTTCTGAACATAACTGTGAGGGTGTTTCTGGATGAGATTAACATGTGAATGTATAGACTAAGTAAAACAGATTGCCCTCCCTGATGTGGGCTGCATCCAATCAATCAAAGACCCAAAAAGAACATAAAGTAAAAGGGAACGTCTGCTTGAGCCGGGACATTGGTCTTTTCCAGCTTTCAAGTCAGGCTGAAACTCCTGCTCTTCTTGGCTCTCCTACCACCTGTGAGCCGTTTCTCATCAGTGCTCCCATCTCATCTAGAATTCAGTGTGTCTGTCCCCTTTCCTTCAAAATTATTTCTCCGTCTTCTTAATTCTCCCTGTGACTGAAAACGTCTGTGTCTGCTTCCCCCACCCAAGGAGCCAGTTAATCACCAGGTTGTGTTGATATTCCCATTTATTTCCAGACACCCCGTTCTTTTCATTGCCTCTGCTCAAGCCCAGCTCAGCCCTCACCCCCACAAGCGACAGCCTTCTCGTTGGCTCTGCCTTCAGCCTCTCTTTATTCTCCTTCACCCGGCATAGTGCTGCCAGATTGATTACAGCAGAACATTATTTCATCACATCTGTCCCCTCCTCAACCCCTCCAGCGACTCAAGGCAAAGCCCAGACTTCTTTCCTGGGCCTCTCCACGTGTCTCTGCCATCGAACTCACCATTCCAGGCTGGCTATCAAGACAAATCAGAACTCCTGATTCCTGGAGCCATGGTATATAGGACTGCCTTCCTGACACACCCTCTACTCCTTCCAACACTGAGAAATATACACACATAAAGCACTCATATTTTCCAATTCAAAATCCCCTTTCTACGTGCATTTTTTTTAATGTTAAGATTACATGCATTCTAGGTGAAAATATAGTTCACAGGAAGTTCACTATAAAACCTTTAGGGAGCAAAAAATGTCCTCGCCTGCTATACTGCTGTTACTATTAGTTACAGTCATCATCACTGGGTTGAGTGAGCTGAGAGCAGTGCTTCCAGAGGCAGTGTGGACTCTCAACCCAAAGTCCCTGGGTTTGAATCCCAGCTTTCCAGGCTGTGTGGACTTGGGTCAATCCCTTAACCTCTTGGAGCGTCAGTTTCATCATCTATGGGAGGTTTGGGGGGGGAGGGGGCAATAAGTAGTCACACCCACTGCACTGTCCTAAGGCTTCACAGGAAGCGGTCAGACCAGTGTAAGTGCTCCTAATAAAGGCTCTAGTTTTAGTCGCATCGTGGCTGACAGTGAGCTGTCAGTGCAGTACTGGGATGACCCCATGGAGCTGCCCTCCTGGAATGCCTTGGCCGTGAGTGAGTGAGCATGCTGGTGCTCCCCTGCTCTTGGCTCACCCTCAAAAGTTATAAATAGGCGCAAGTCATAGAGACCCCCTGTCTAGAGGTGCCTCTAGTTCTATTTGTCAGATACTCTACAAGGACTAGTACATGCATTGTCTCATTTCAACCTTTCAACAACCCATAAGATGAAACTGTGGCTCCCTGAGACTAAGTAGTTTGCCTAAGGCTACACAGCTAGAATTTAAGCTCAGATCGAGCTGCGCTTTTTTCTTGTGCCTCTGGTTTTGTCCTATCTCTTCCATACCTTCCAAGTCACTCTCATTCACTTCCTTATAGCCCCAGCCCATCTTCCAATAACAAGCAGTTGTCAAGGCACTCATTCATTTTTAGTTGATTTGAACTGAGGCAAAGCAAAGCAGTGAGATGTCTTTTCTGGCTCTTAGGTTGTTGTCATTGGAACTTCCACCTTCCTAAACAGTGAGCCTAGAGCAGTGGGAAAGGAAGAGACTGAGTCCCCCAGAGCACCTGATGCTTCTAAAACTCACCTGCTTATGTTATGCCAGAGAGCATTAAGAGGGGTGGGCTGCGCTACCCCGTGGCTTCTGCTTAACTGTTCTTACGCCAACTAGGCTGGGAGAAGATATGAAACCAGAAAAACATCATTGGACTTAAGTGTTAAGTTACAAGTCTGAGAGGAGTCTTCCCGGCTGTACAGATGTCCTCAGTGAAGTCATCGCCATGGCCAGAAGATGGATAAGAATTCTGGACCTAGGAATTGTACTTACCCACCTTTCTTGTAGCTCAAATGCATGATTATCCCGACATTAGCAAGTGGGAAAGGTTTATAATCCTTCCACGCAGTATCACCAAGGCAGGCAGTGCGATCTGTGGAGCCCGTTTCTTATATGTGTCTCCCGTCGTTCTATTGTCATTAACGATTTAGTCAGAACAAGATCAACGAGGCTGAGGTAACCAACCCTGAAATCTAGTGGCTTAATGCAACAAAAGCTTTTTCTTGTTCATGCAAAGTCTGAACATGGGGTGTTCTCTGTGCAGTGCCTCAGGGACCCTGGCTCCCTCAATTTGGGCCATTGCCATCTCAACAGGAGGCTTCCAGAGTGACTGTGACAGGGAAGGAGAGAGCACAGAGGTAGCACATTGACTTTTTCTTTTTTAGCTCGCACTCTTGAGCAAGCTCTTAACCAACTGAGCCACTCGGCAGGCCCCTCACATTGACTCTTAAACGCCTCGGCCTGGAAATGACACACGTCACTTCCACATATACTTCAGTGTCTTGAACAAGTCACATGGCCCTGCCTAACTGCAGAGGGGCAGAGGAATGTCGTTTTCCTGGGAGATTAGGAAGGAGAGAAGAACCAGATATGCAAGCGCACTCGTCATCTCTACCTTAATATTTACATAGGAAACTACCTGAAACGTAAAAAAGAGTTCCCCAAACTTGTCTTGATGAGAATACAACTTTTTATTAGCTATTTTAACTATAAAATAAATACATCCTCATGGTAAAAATTATTCAAAATGCACAGGAAGTTATTGGATAAAAAGTGGAATTTCCCCTGATATCTTATTATCGCCCTTTCCCTCCAGGTCCTTCCCAAAAGTTTCTTGAATATCCTTCCTGCTATTGTTTTTTACTCAATAATATGCTTTAGATAGCTTCTCATATCAAAATACGCAGAGCTACCAGTTTCTTTTAATTGTCTACATGGATTTAGTATAGATGGACCCATCAGCCTCTATTAATGGATATTTAGGCTGTTTCTATTTTTTAGTATATAAACAATGCTGTTTTGCATAGTTTAGTGGATGTAGTACACCCTAAGATAAATTTCTACACACGGAATGCGCAGCATTCTGCCATATGCTACAACAGCCCTGTACTTCAGTGGTGTGAGAGGCAGGAAGCCTCATTTGTTTCTGAAATTTGAAATTTGAAAGCTAGTCCCTGTTTGTAAAGTCCCCCCGTGAAGCTTCCATGTCTCTGTCCTCCTAATCTTTAAGTCCTTGGTCCTGGGCCAGAAAGGCAAACTCCCAAACCATAAACACCAGGAATGACATCAAGAATGTTCTGGCCTGCAGTGACAGAATGAATAGTTAATACAGAGGGGTCCATGTGCCAGTCACGACAGTATATACTCTGACGTTGCACTTTCCAATATGGCAGCCACTAGCCACTGTGGCTCCTTAAATTTAAATTAATTAAAATTAAATAAAATGTTTAAATTCAGTTCTTCAACCTCACTAGCCACATTTCAAGTGCTCAACAGTCACTTGTGCTAGGGGCTACCACGCTGGACAGTTCAGATCTACAACATTTTCATTATCACGGGAAGTTCTGTTGGGCAGCACTGCTTCTCTGATGCCATTTTTTAAACTGGCATGAGGTCTTTGAAATGCCCCCAAATCCACGTGAAGGCAAATGATGGGAAACTGTAGATTGGGCACTAGGATGTGTTGGGGAGCATAGTCACGTGTACATCCTCTCTTCCATTCTTCCATTTTTGTTGTGACTATTGTTTTGTTGTTTTTTTTTGTTTTTGTTTTTGTTTTTGTTTTTGTTTTAGCTGAGCCATCCTGCTACCTGATGGCAGCTCAGCGGCTGCTCAGCTCGGGCTGGACTCGAACCGCTGTTGCTCAGAGCTCAAACTCTTGAGCGAGCTCTTAACCAACTGAGCCACTCGGCCGGCCCTTGTTGTGACTATTAAGTGTCTATAGGTACAAGGCACTCCAGGTGTTGGGATTCTCAGGGTCTGCCGAAATGATTCAGTCTCTGCTCCTACTCTTAAAGGACTGACCATTTGGTTCAGGACATAAGTAATGTAATAAGTAACCATAATATGAGTGGAAAGCGGTCGTTTCATAAGAAAAGTGTGCTGGGTGCTCATGGAGTTCAGAGAAGCAAAAACTGCTTCCAGCTGGGGGTGGGGCGGGGGAAGGTATGAGTCCCACACAAGCAAGGAAGGTGAGGGTGGAGGAAGGACTGTACCAGGCAGGCAGAAGGGTGTGAGCAGAGAGCAGAGGCAGGCAGGTTCTTCCCTTGGGGAACAGTGGTTGTCCTCCCTCCCAGCCTCCAGCCTGAGGCTCTGTGTGGGACCCCTGCCAGCTGGCTGATTACCTCAGTGCACCCTGCCATGCGCGGGGGATGAATCTCTAGCCCAATTGCCCTCTGTTTTGATTAAGGGTCAGTCATAGAGAAGAGCATTCACTCTGGAAAGTTAAAGCAGGGTATTAAATAACTTACAAAATTACCAGGAAAGCTAGAAAAATAAATAAATAAATAAATAACTGACACTAGGTGGAGCTTTCAGGAATGACCCTGAACACCAGACAGACCACCGAGGAAACTGCTGCCAGGTCTGTGATCAGGAAGCCTCCATGTCCAGAAGTGGCCATCAGAGAATATCCCGACGCACCCATGTTGGTGCTGCCAGAGAAAGCGTGGCCCCAGAAAATATGGCTCTGCCCCACTGTCACCTTCCATGTGTCATGCAGAACCTGGCAGAACCTTCATCCAGACCCTGAGGTGCAAAAGCACCTTGTAAATAAGAGTGTGGAAAGTAATTGTTGGTAGCTGTCTGGGCTCCAAAATACAGGAACTTGGAAAGAAGTGGGAATCCATGCCTCCATCCTGCCACAGCCTCATCCCCCCGTGATGGGAGACTGAATGGCCAGTCATACTCCAGCGTGAGCAGAGCTACCTTCAGAGGTCAGAGCCTGAGACCTTGGGGAAGACTGCTCAGAGCAGAAAACAGGACACAACACTTATGTAATCGCATTAACAAGAGAGAAAAGTCTAGAAAGTATTTTGAGGCACCTGGGTGTCCTTTATAAATCAAGAGTTCTAGAAGAGCGCAACCTCTTTGCTTGGGTGCAGCCACTGGGATTCCTGGCTTTCTGCAGAGGACTGCGGGAACTGGTAAGACAGCGTCCCACCCACCCACCCACTGATGAAGACCTAGGGTGGCTATTTTGAGGGTGAATTTCCAACTCTGCAAAAAGCCAGGAGGACCTTGGCACCCAGCTCCTGGTTTTGTTTGTCATCTCAGCCCCTGCTGAGGAAAGCAAGCAGCAGGTAACTAGAACACACCTGTCTGTAGCAGCTGTTTGATGTTAGTAGGCTTTGATCGTCAATCAAGCAATTTGTTTAGGATTTGGGAACAAAGGAAGGAGATTGTCAAGAGCTAGAGGAGCAGGTGACATGCAGCATGCCTATGTGCTCCGCGCAGTCAGGAGGAGAATGTGTGAGGAGAGATTGGCACCAGAGTTAGTGCACTTTGGGGAAGTGACAGCCTCCTACGGGGAAGTAATGGGATCTCTGCAATCAAGTGCCAACTCCCCATCCCAATAAAGCCTTGATGTCACTAATGACCATGCTGCTAGTAAACAATGTGTCAGGATGGGACCTAGGGGAGGAAAAATGCATGGTTCTTAGCGTAGTTAGAGAAAAACATCAGCAAGGACTCCAGAAAGATGCCAGCCAGAATGGTTTAGAGTTTAGAGTGACTGATTTATTACCAAGGAATGTCTGAATCTGCCTGTCCTTCAAGATCCAGCTCAAATCCTATATCAACTCATTCATTTATTCATTCGTTCGAGGGTATCTACTCAGCCACTGTACCTTCTGAGCACAAGATTTATAACACACCATGCTAGTCAGGGTGTCCATAGGGAGCTGAATGAAAGAGACTACCTTCTCTAAAGCAGCTCCTCTGTAGTAGGCAGATAAGACATGAATAAATAACTAGTACAAGGTAGCTGGTGAAATAATGTGATGTGAAAATTCCAGAATGGGAGAGTTAGCTTCAGTTTGGTGAAGGGATGAGGAGAAGGATCTGGGAGGCCTTCCCGGAGGAAGCAACCTGTTAGAAAGCCTTCATAGTACCCCATCCTTGGGGGTTCAGTCCCTCTGGACAACCAGGATACTCTGCCACTTGGCCAGCACCTACCCTGTGAAGCTAGCAGTCTTTCAATATATCTAGTCTTCTGACCTAAGTAATGAGCTTTGAAAGTATTTTTTAATGAATTGAGATAATGTATGTAAAGAAGGTTATCCAGCCATGTAGTAGGTAATTGATAAATATTAGTTATTTTCTGGGATGGAAATGGGTCCAGAGGGAGAGGGAAATGCTGTGGTTGAATGTAAAGTAGAAAAGCAGTACAAACCCTTGACTAACTTCAATGTGAAAAGATTGGTATTGCCAGCTTTACTTGAATTATTTCTTAGTATTTGTTTTAGAGCCAGGCCCTTCTGTATCCTGGGAAGGTATTTGCTGTCATGTTGGGGAGAATGACTCTGAAAATTGCCATTTGTTTCTAACTCTGATATTTAGAGGATGCATGAGTGATTCTAACTGAATTAAAAGCCAGGTGTAGGACCTGCCAAGTGGCTCAGTTGGTTAAGAGCTCGCTCAAGAGTGCGAGCTCTGAGCAACAGGGTCGCCGGTTCGATTCCTGGCCCGAGCTGAGCAGCCGCTGAGCTGCCAACAGGTGGCAGGATGGCTCAACTTAAAAAAAAAAAAGATGTAATGTGGGAAGTGTTGAAGATCTTTCTAGCAACTGCTGGGAATGAGAAGTCGCTATATTGAAAAAATTGAAAATGTGGACACAGTTTCTATAACTTTTATACCTCTCAAACTCCAATTTAACTTTAAATCCAAAATGCCTTGTTCTAAGGGTAATTGTTCAGCATAACATTGTGAACTCAAATTAGCATCTATCTCATCACCCTCTCAAGGGACAGCCTGAGACCTGAAGATACAGAGCCAAATGGTAGCTTTCCCATCAGCCATCTCCAGGTCAGTGTTGAAGCGGTGCTGGGGAAAGATCTGGAAAAGCAATAATATATCCACAAATTAGGATTCTGCGACAATCTAGGGAGCTCTGTGAATCTGTCCCACAGGTGAAACAGAAGGGGAAGAGCAGTTCGTGGACAGTTGTCCCAACAGAGGGTCATAATTCAACTGAAGCACCCAGGGACTCCACAAAGGACAGCTTCTCTGTGTGTCAGCAGCAGCTCGCAGAATTGGGCCCACAGGCTCCTTGCCTTCTCCTCAGACATCCTGCTATCCCCCAGGACCTGAGAGAGAATGCCCACCTGAGACATGAGCTGTTTCCTGCAGGCAGAGTCCACCATTAAGTGGATCGCTGCCTTGCCTCCCAATATGGAGGAGGCGGGTGGGAAAGCACTGGATATCCTGGCAAATTCTGGATGTGCACCCAACGTGCCAGGTCTGCCCCTGAAGCTAAAACCCTGTGCTGCCAGAATACAAGAGGGTCAGAGGCAGGCCCCACACACTGCTGAAGTGAGGACACACCTAACACTACCTGCTTTATAGCGCCCACTTATTTTTGTCAATTCAATATTCTCATTTGAGCAATGCTCTTGAAATACAGAAACATTTGTATCACAGGAGACTGTAAAACTCCTTAATTCTTAAAAAGTGTATGTTGTGGGGGGTTTCTCCCTAGGTGATGCAAATAATTGGCTTAAATAAAGGAAAATGGTGTCGTGGTCAGAGAAAAGCAGGGGCTCTGGGAACACATGGCCTGAGCTCAAATGCTGGCTCTGCCGCTTATTAGCATGTGACCTTGGATGAGTTTCTTAGTCTCCCAGTTTCCTCATCTATAAGGTGAGGTTGTGCCTACCTCATAGGGTATTAGTGAGGATTAAATGAGTTAAATTTATAAAGTGTTTAGAATTGTGCCTGGCACGTGGTAAGCACAATTGAAGAGCTGACTACTACTACTACTACTTCTGTTGTTGTTGTCATCTTCTGATTCCTATAGGCAATTGAGTTTGCAACCCCTGGCCTAGAGCAGTTGTTCTCAAATGGGGACAGTTTTGCCCACCAGGAGACATTTTGTTGTCATGAGTGGGGAGGGGGTGCTACTGGCTTCTAGCGGGTAGAGGGAGTGCAGCTGAACATCTTATAATGCACAGGACAGCCCCCCAAAACAAAGAATTACCTGGCCCCAAATGTCAACTGTGCCAAGGCTGAGAAACCTTCACCCACGTGCACCAATATGCACATCACGCCGAGGTTTTGCCCCTCACGGGGACATATTGCAAGTCCCTTCTGCAGTCAGGTCTCCCAGACTTCTCTCTACTCCCCCCACCCCTCCATCCTCCCCTTTCACTCTTCCCAAGTTTGAGGGAATCTCTTTCAGGCCCTCATTCTTCTGCCTTCATATTGCTTCAAAACGCTAGCCCTGTGCTCCCAAATCCCTTCTGCCAAATTATGGGGGAGGCCATCACAGGCATTTGGGGCAGGACCATTCCTGCCCATTCATTGTTGGTTATTTAGCATCTCCAGCCCCTAGAGAACAAAATGCCAACAGTACCTCCTATTCACTTAAACTACTAATAAAACCCATGGCATACATTTCCAGCTTTTAGTGCTGCTAATATCCAATCAGAGCCATTACCCTAAGAATTTAAGCTTTCGTAATAAGGAAGCCAGAAGGACCTTCACCCTGCCCTAGAGTCAATGACCAACCAAACTACTTGTTTGTAGGAAGAGAAGGAAATGAGGAAATAAAGAAAGAAAAAATAGATTGATATATCTAAATAGTATCCAGCCACATTCAGGGTACTTTCTGTAATAGATGCTACTATGCAAGGATCCATGGAAACTTAGAAAAGCACAGAGATTTTTTTTCCACTAGCAAAATAGCCATCAAGCTGGATTTTTTTCATAGGGCCATTTCCACGAAGCCTCATCCCAACAGCCAGTGTTAAAACTCTGGTTTTTTGTTGTTAGGTAATATATTTACCAGACATCCCTAACTCTCAACCCATCCCTGATACCATTCCTCTACCACCAAGGACAGGGTAGGGAAGGCGATACAGACAGAGGGAGGCACAGGAAGGGGTAACAATGTCTGTTTCTATTATTACTCAGTAGCTGAAGATGCAATAGTTTGTACTTTGGCAGAGTCAACATCACTACATCAAAACCTCAAATGCCACCATCACTCTGAGTCCCGCTGCTTCTTAGAAAGAATCAGCTTCTTACAAAGGAGAACTAGACCTGTCTTTTCATTTGCCACCAAGATTCACACCTCCCCAAAGAGAAGATTGGATTGAGTTGCACTGCTTCCATTCAATCTGGAAAACTCTAGTGAGCAGAATACACACCAAATTTGTTCAGAGGGAACTGGCCCCTCACGTTCAACCCAAAGGTGATTGATTTGCTCAGGCGCCAACCCCCATCCATTCACCCATGGACTGACTGGCTCTTTCCAAACATAGGATTATAGCAAATTGTGCAGGAAGGAGCCTTTTGGGACCATTTCCCTCAGAAAGGGCAGGCGCTCAGGCCCTCAGCCTGTCGAGTACCCCACAGGTGGTGGAAAGAGCATCAGGTGTCCTAAGGTCTAGATCTTGTCCTTGCTCTGTGTGATTTTGCCCTAACTTTTCAAGATCTTAGTTTTCTCATCTGTAAAATGCGCCCCTACATCATAGGGTTGCTGTGCAATTTGAATAAGGTAATAGTGATGAAAGTACTTTGAAAGGCTATAAGAACTGTAATAATGTTATTCCTTGACTATAGATTAACGAACATAATAAAATTGCTATTGCAGATATTAGCATAATAGCACAGATTGCTCTTCCCTTTAATGAAATCCGTCAGGGATAAAACATTTCTCTCACCATCTTTCTTCGGTGTAAGGCCATGAGGCTCAGTGGTCCCCAGCCACATACTGCTGTATGGTTAAAAGTTCTAGAAGGCCTCTCTGCCTAAAGGGACATTGCTTAGATTAGACCACCTCCCAAAACTTTCCAAAGCTCTAATTGCCTGAACAGCTCTAGCAAGAGGGTCAGCAAATACAGTCATGCACCACAGAACGACTCCATTTTGTTCGAGGAAGGTCTGCCTATACAATAGTAGTCCCATAAGATTGTAATGGAGCTGAAAATTTTCTATCACCTAGTGACATTGAAGCTGTTGTAGTGTCATAGCACAACACATTACTCAGGTGTCCGTGGTGATGCTCGTGTAAACAAAACCCACTGTGCTGCCCGTCATGTAAAAGTCTAGCACACACAATTACAGAGGCAGGCTAGACCCTCTAGGCTTGTGTAAGTGCACTCTGTGACACTTGCACAATGACAGAATTGCCTCACAACTTATTGCTCAGCACATGCCCCTGTCATTAAGCAGCACAGGACTGTATCTTAAACTAGGAAGTGTGGAAATGATGCTCTTGTACACATCGAACCAACATTGATGAGAACATATGTTCAGTTTTGTGTCTAGCTGGACCATTGCCAATTACAAGGACACTGCTTCCCCATCCCAGCCACGGGGAGCTTGGGCTGCTTTAATGTCCCTGAGGAGGCTGGCCGGCTGGCTCTAGCTGAGCACACCCTGCTGCCCTGCCCTGTGCATGGGCAGGGGTGGGCCAAGGCTGTTTGGCAAAGGCCTTCCAGTGGCTCTGTTGCAGCAGAGTAGGCACAGAGCCCTGCGGGCTGCCAGCATCTTGGCATGGGGTTTTCTGTCTCCAGATCCAAATGTCACACTTCCGATATAAAATTCTTGGCCACGCTTCTCTTCATTTCCTCCCTGGCTACTTTTCTCTCACAAGCTCCATGAAGATTTTCATAGTCACCAGGCTCTGTGTAGAGTCAGCAGAGACCACCAGCGGTCCATCCTAATTTCACGCTGCCATTCCCCCTCTTCTCGGTCCCTCTCCACATTTCCTATTCCAGCACAGCGTTAGAACAATGGCTTAGTATAATACTGGCTGAGTAAGTGATTTGTGACTCCATTTTCCCCCTTACCAGAAGAACCTGCCCACTAAAGGAAGCCACTGCAGAAACTACCGTTTTTTCTTTTTCTCAAAAGGCTTTTTCAATAATTCCCCTACGTTTTTTAAGTTTCCTTTTGCTTGACCTTCAACGTGGACTTTCTGAGGGCTGGACTCTGCCTTGTCTTCATTTAGTTATTAGAGCAGGTTTTCCACCTTGTTAAAAGTGCCATTCATAAAGGGGAGGTCACTGGAGAGCTAGGGCCACAAAAAGACTCAGCCAAAGAGGACGCTGCCTGCTGCCTGGGAACACAGGCTGACTGTGGACAGCACCTGAACCACCAGGGAGAGGTGACCTTGGGTTGGAAACAAAGGGCTGCCCGGAAGCACGCCTCTGAGTTCCCGCAGCAACACAGCAACTCACCCTGGGAAGAGCAAGCCCAGGGAAAACAAAGGCTCTTTCGGCATCTCTGATACCATCTTTGGAAATGAATAAGACAAATAAAAAGGGCAGGGGAGATCGATGACGCTGCTAACTTGAGACTGTCCGTGTGAGATACCCTGGTTTATCAGCCTTCATAAGAGCGGATAAGCTCTCAAAATGAGCGTCCTGTGATGGGCGGCTGTACCTCCTGCTAATCTGTGCAACTCTCCTGGTTTAGGGCTGGGTGGGGGGCGGCGGGGGGGCGGGCGATGTGCGGAGCAGGGAGGTGACTGTGACAGGGACAGAAAATACATACTTTGATTCCATTATTCACTGATCCATGGGGCTGTTAATTGTGGCATTCTAAGGAACAGCCCACAGCCAGTGGGAATTATATTTCAGAACAGGTTTGGGGTGAGGGAAAGAAAAAAAAAAACACTATTGCTGAGAGTGGAGCTCTGTCTCTCTTTTTTTGTTTTTTTTACCAGTATTGTCATGAAAGCTGCGTTCCTTGTATTAGCAGAATGGAGTCAGAGAAACTGTGCAGCCATTCGGAAAGGAGGAGGGGAGTTCTCCCCAGGGCAGGGGGACATGCGGGATCCGGCAGGGAGAGGGACGCTATTATTAAAAATAAGAATAAGAAAATAGAGCTGTAAAGTGGGCAAGTAACCGGGCTGAATATTGGTGCTGAACTGTGTCTGTGCACTGGGCTGGGGCTGCCCGAGTAAGATTAAAATCTGCAGGGAAATTTTGTTCCTTAGCATTGGCAGAAATTAGGAATAAATTCAATTGCATTCTGCACAATAGCTGGAAGCGATTGAGGTTAAGTGGCCTCACTCTCTGATGTGTTAGTATTACTGAGCACTCTCTGCCCATGTGACTTGGTGCAATCTGCTCTTGGAACACGTCGCCATGGCAACTGATGATTTCTATTACAGTACCTTCAAGTTCACATTCTAGGCCTGTCATACGCTTGGAAATTTCCAGTTAAAATATTTATTTATGAAAAAGACACACACACAAAAAGCCACCCCAGACACTTTCAGGGATAGAAAACAAAAAGACACCCCAATACAGGATAATTTATCTACATATACACCATGTATCTGCATATATACATCTCAGATGAGAAGAGATTATTACATTTTCACTTAGCTGTTGCTACCAAACAAAAAATTCCCCATGGGGTAGCCAACTTTGTTGAGGAGGGGGCAGGTGGAAATCTTACCTACTGTGGTTTACGTGCAGGTGTAATGTCAGTCTGAGCGCAGAATGACAGAAGTGGCCTGAAAAATCTGCCGTTCAGAGTTACCACTTGGCTCTCTGAGGCACTGGGTTCCAATTTCAGCTTCCCACTAAGGTTCTGCATCGTTTTATAATAGTCAACCCTCAGCTGGGAAAGAGCTGCACTCACCCTTCAGCCGCGAGGAAGGGTTAGGGGGATTTCTCACTGGGTGGGTCAATATTCTGGGGTCCACAGGGATTCTTAAGCTGACCCCAGTAGGGGAGGAGGGCAACCTGGGACATTCCGTGGCAGACTGCTCTCTCCTGGAAGCCATAACTGAGTTCCATAACAGAAATCTCTGTGGCTTTCTGGGTACCCCTCCTAGGCACTGCCCATGGAGCCCCAGGGACCCCCAGCCCTTTCAGAAAGACTCCTGTTTAGTCTCGTAAGTGCCCGTTGGCTTCTCCCCAGAGAAAGACAGTCAAGGGTTAAACTAATCCTTTCCTGAGAAAGAAAGCATTGTTTCTCCACTGGCCATGCTCTACACGGGAGGGGTTGCTAACAAGGACTCCTGGCTTTGTCTACTTTTTCCCCTTAGTCAAGCACATTAAATATGTTAATAAAAGATTCCCCAGTGCTTTCTCTATCAGAAGCTTCCAGGTGGTTGCAATGACCCTAGGTGCCCAATTACCTGGTGAGGGCATCCCGTGACTCACAGATGGTTCTCTCTCTAGCTATTAAAATCTCCATTTTTTTTTCTTTTTTGCATTGTGGCTTCTGCTGTGTCTGATTGGAATTGCATCCTGGTTCATAGCTAGAACACATTTGTTTAGTGGGGCAGTGTTTTCTGACCTTGTCTGAGCATAACAGTCACTGGGCTGCTTGTTTAAAATACATATTCCCAGGTGTACCCCAGACCTATGGAGTCAAATCTCCAGGGGAGAGGCCTGGGAATCTGTATTCTTATAATCAAGCAAATTTGAGTAGAACTGCACTTGGATTGTGGAGCCTATTAGCCATGATAGAGCAATCTTTCAAAAATTATCCACTGACATCCTCCTGTTATCTCTGTATAAGGCACTGCGCCAGAAGTCTTCTGGGAAATTCCTAACTATTATTGGTGTAAATGTGACAAAAAAAGATTGGGCGATATTAAAGAAATGTAAAGAGTGGATTGATGGTTTTGGTCCTAGAGATTCCCCAATGGAAGCATGACTGAATTCAATCCTGTAAATATGAAAGTATTTTTTTATGCAACAAAATAGGCATCCCAAGTGTAAGAAAATAACTTCTTAAAACTCAGATTATCCGATGTGCCAACCCACAGCTCCAATAAAGGAGTATTGTGCGTGTAGAACAGATTGGGCTGTTTTGAGATGAGGGGTGAATTGCAGGGTTAAATATTTAGTCCCACTCAGCAGCTTTGTCTATGAGGATTTACAAGACAGGTGTTATGTTTACAGACTGCTGACTGGGCATGTGAGAAGATAGGGGAGGCAGCATAAAAGATGGCAGCACTGAAGCCAGAAACCTGGCTAGGGAGGCGCATGTTCTGTATTCAGCAGAGAAGATACGACGCATAGAAGAAGCCCCTGCACCCTATACTTCGTGTCTCCCTATACTCCTGGCACAAGTGAGCGGTGCCTCGACATGCAACTCTGTTGAGGGACCCTCG
Source organism: Hipposideros armiger (assembly GCF_001890085.2). Taxonomy (NCBI): domain Eukaryota; kingdom Metazoa; phylum Chordata; class Mammalia; order Chiroptera; family Hipposideridae; genus Hipposideros; species Hipposideros armiger. Next base: position 1,500,004 of record NW_017731359.1, on the reverse strand, counting down.
GTAAAGACTTTGGTGTCAAAATGATTGTTCTCCCATATCTGGGGGCAGGAGTGGGGATTGCTGAGCTTTTAGTTGTTCTGTTGATCCAAAAGTGTGAGCAGTCATGTAGGTGAACTGGAGAAATTAGAGCAGCCATGGTTAGCTCTTGAATCAATTGAAGAGTTCCAGGGAACTACACACACACACACACACACACACACACACTTGAGAGAGAGAGAGAGAGAGAGATTTAACATTCCCTTCTAGAGCTGGACTCGTGGATCCATAAATTACTTTCTCAGATTCTGGAATGTATTACAGACCTGTAGGTCCTATCCAGCCAAGGAAGCTGCAGGACCCCCAGCCCAGAATGGCTCTGGCCAAGCCTAGCGCAGGCTGTCGCCTTTATGTGGGGCAGCAGCGTCACCTAGTGATCCTATGGTTTAAGTACAAGCTCTTTTCCTGGGAACTGTCCAATTTGGTCAAACTCTAATGAGATCAATTATCCATATTAATGAGTGAGAGTAGTAGTAGTATATATAATCCCAGACTGCATATGACCCCCAATTCCATTTCTGTTTAGCCTGAAATGTCTTCTGTGCCTAAGTAGCATTTGGGTTTTCCATCAAGTAACATAAAAGAGAGTATGGCTGAGCTCATGCCAGGCAGGATGTGTGGGGGAGGCAAGAGTTAGGAAGGTTAAAAGAGGGCTGGGTCCTTGTTCACACAAGATCCTCCAAGAAGCATAGGCTTAGATGGAGTTAGAGGTGCGTGAGACTTAATGGAGTTAACACCTGAGAAAGATCAAGGGGAGAAGGGAGCACGGGCAGGCAAGGTGAGCCTTCTGTCGGACAAGCATGCAGGTCCGACATCTGTGAAAAGGAGAGGGGGAAGAAGGAACATGAGCTAGGAAGAGCCTCTGACTGCAGTGCATCTGGAGAAGGCCTTGGCTAGCCCCACAGAGCAACCTGGGGCAAAGATCCAGAAAAGGTGGGCCCTGCTCCCACTGCTGTGCGTGGTCATTGATAAGAACTACCTCGGAGACACTCACAGCTGGAGGCTTGTCAGCTAACTGTATTCCTTGAGGCAGATTCTCTCTTGAGGGAGGACTTGAGCAGACTGACTCCATGGATTCTCTGCCACAGACTCAAAGGGAAACTGTGCCAAGATCACATATTTGCCAGCAGATCTTCACTTCCATACATGGACATTATCAAAAACAGAAAATGAAGGAGCACTGTGGACTGATGCGTCTAAATTGATGAGTGTCAAGTCCAGCACTTGTTCTCATTCCATTAACTGATGTAAACTAGAAAGAGGAACTCCTGAGCAGTCTTTATCAATCTCGCCTTTCGAAACAGCAAGCTGCCTGCCATGCGTGGTGTGTTCTCTGCCCAGGAAACCAAGTTCAATGTCAACAACCTGGAACACCAACAGCAGTATAGCTTCTTTGTCGAGGATGGATTTGGGTCTCAGAATGTCTGTATCTTTCCCAAGCATGAACAGTGACTTCACATCGAGGCCGATGGCTCTCCCTCTTATAAATGGTCTTTGATGCTGTTGACCATAAGACACCACTACGCTGGCGATATGACCTGATCTCTGTATTTAAAAACATTAAGGAACTTGCTCAAGTTCAAGGATTTTCTGGAAATCCAATTGGGGTGAATTAAGAAACCCAGATAGCACTACAGGCAAAGGCACCAAGTTTTCAAATCACAAGTTAAGCCACAAAGGCCCAGGATGCCTTGAATGAAAAAATGCAAGGAACCGCTTGACAAAGAGCCTTAAAAAGATCTAAGGGTGAAAAAAAGCCCACTGTGGAAATAGAGAAAGGATGAGAAAGAGAAAAAAAAAAAAGCACCAACTCTTTCTAAGGCTTGTCAAGGAAAGATAAGGGCAGCAGAGACTGTAGAATGAGTCAACACCACTGGAGAGGCTAGAGGCAATGAAAATGGGCTGTGGAGGAGGAAGCCTGGGCAATAAAGTGGCTAGACTAATAAATGAGAAGACGGGTGAAATTAATGACGACTCTGAGTGGCAGAGATACTGAGCTGCTCTTTTAAATTGGTCTTTAACAAGAAAAATAAAGGAAGGGAGCATAGATAATTAGGAAATAATGAAGACCTTTAAATATAGATGTTGAAATAAACCAGGTAAGGGAATACTTGAAAACATGGTCCAAGATGTAAATCAGCAGGTCCAGATAATGCGCGTTCCACAACCTAGAGGGAATTCATTAATGAACTTGCTGAACTACTGGCCATTATTTTCAAAGGCTCCAAGAGACCAGGGATTATAAAATGAATTTTTGACGGGTCTTTTACCAAATTAAAAAAAAAAAATGTGACCCCAATCATTACTATGCCTGCCACTATACACTCTCCCCACCTCGTGGGGATGTTGTAATGACAAATGAAATTAGAAATATTAACCCACCCAGAGGAGAACATGGGGAGCAGAGTCGGTGGTGGTGGTATGTGTGATCGCGGCTGATGGACTGGAGCTGGGATGATGGGGGCTAATACGGACATTTGACATTTTGTTCAGTGGAATGCATTTGGGCGTTGTAGAATTGTATTTTTGTTTTTCAGGCTAATATAAAATTAGATTACCTCCCCCAGAGAGCAAGGGGGAGAAAGTAGTCTTGTTAGGTGCCAATCTGTTAAACCTGATGTTAAATTTTTTAAGGATAATCCACAGATGGATAATGGAGTGTAGGCAGCATCAAAAATCTCCAAGTTTTCTCTTTAATAAATAGACTGCGACAAGTTATTCTTCATTTTAATCAAAATAAGTAATAAATTTTCTTGTAGAAAAACAACAAAAAATACAGATAGGCAACAATAATAGCAATCACCTAAAATCCTGCCACTGCTGTAAAATTTGATGTATTTGCATTATAATTTTTCCCACAAAAATATAGAAATTGTTTTTATAAAAGTTGGACGGATATATGTATATATAGTTATATATTTGTCCATATATATATTAAATAATTTTTTTTCCTACTCGCTGTAGCATATACGTCCTTCTATCATTTTAAATTGCTGCAGTTTAACCAGTAACTTTTGGACATTTAGATTATCTCTCCTGCATTCTTATTGCTACCAAGAATACTGCGGTTAACATTCTTAAACAAACATCTTTGTAAACTTATTCTTTTTTTCCATTAAGATAAAATCCTGTAAGAGGAATTGCAGAGTCAATTGTAGTTTTTTTAGGACTTTTGTTCCATATTGTTAAACTACTTTCAAGAAAAAAGGCAATTAACACTCAACAAACAATAAATGAAAATGCCAGTTTCCTCATATGCACACCAACTTGATTTAATAAAATTTTTAATCTTTCAACTCAGTAGCCAACATCCTATAACAGGTTACTTTGAATCATTAGACAGAACAAAACACCTGAGGAAATTTATGTATTTTTCTAGACTGGCCTTAAACTATTAGGGGGAATTCTCTTTTCTTTCTTTTCTCCCTCCCTCTTTCTATCTCCCTTCTTTCATTTCTTTCTTCCTGTCTTCCTGCCTGTCTTTCTTTTTGAATCATAGCTGCATTGACATATTTTTCATTAAGTTGGGCAAAAAATTCAAACAGCGCTTCTGAGAATTACAGTCTGGCACTAGCTTATAAGTGACATACATGTTGGAGAATCACTTGCGTAAGAGCATGAGACTGCTCGAGGATTCACACAGCAGCCCTGTCCTTCACAGCTAAGGAACTGCCAACACCCCGACTGTATAGGACAGTGGATGAGTCAACTGTGCCATATTCCCACAGTGGACTGTCATACAGCAGTGAAGTGGATAACCACAACTAAATGCAACCCCCGCTGAACCACTGAATCTTGGAAAGAATGTTGAATGAAAATAGCAGATTACAGAAGATTAAGTATAGCCTGATACAGTTTCCTAAAGCTCAAAAGCAAGCAAACTTAACATATTGCTTACGGGTGCATGCCTATGTGATAAAAGCATTTTTTTTCATCAGATAAATAACAAACACAAAATTCAGGATGATGGTTACCTCTAAGCAGAGGGGTGAAACAGAGGGAGAGGGAACTCTTAGATACTATGTCGGGAATGTGATCCCCAGAAGTATCACACATATTCATTTTATTGTCCTGCTTCATAACTTACATCTGTATGATAAGCCTCTGGATGTATTAACCACAGAGAAGCAATTATGTATTGCACACTCACTAGTTAGCAAATTTCATTTGCTAAAATGTCAAATAGTGCTCGAATGTTCCCCAAGAGCCTAAGCAGTTTTTCCCTGCTGAAACCAGGCCCCATACTTTATGGCTGGGTGCCTGCCACAGAGAATACAGGACAGAGCCTCTCCCGAGGATTCCACGATCCCCCAGAGAAGTGGCTATGCCCTCACACTGCAAGTGGAGAATCCCCTCCACTCTAGAGAATCGGGAAGGGAGAAAAATGAACCCAAATGTACAACAGACACAACTTCTGGAGGAATTCCCTCAGGCTCAGGGCTCTGACCTTACCCATTCACGTGTACTTTTCTAAAAATAGATCCCCAATTCTGGTAAATGGTTAGAGGAAAATAGCCTATTTTTAAAGCAGCGGTCCTAAATAGCAAAAGCATTTTGTTTAAGCAATGAGCCAAGTCGCTTCTAATGAGGTTGTGGCATTACTGGAAATAAGAGATATATTTAAATAAATAGTCCATACATTACCCCAATAAATCACTTGAAAAATATTCCCGACATACTAAATGTATTTTTTAGTGGCATGTGCCTGACCTTTCTGGAAGAAGAAAGATAATGCTAGAACATTTGGAGAATAAACATTTATCCAAATTAGTAGTCAAGACACTAGTAAAATTGTTTTACATTTTCTTAACACCTTTAATTCTACCCAGTACTTCAGAAACAGTTTATTTTCCCTGCCTTTAATAAAATAGAGTCTGTCTGTAACGTAGCAGGCATATGAGAGCAGAAACTTTTTTGATGACCCAATGAGAAATCCTATAATGGCCCTATTACTTCAAGGCCTCGGGCAGGATGGATATATGCATTTGCAACATTTCATAAAATGACTTGCAGTCCATAAAATGTTAGTTTTTCATAACTGTGTTTCTGAGTGTTTTAAAATCAGTGCCATATTCTTTTTTTCATAATATTCACAATGAAAATGTAAATAAGACCCATTTATTCATTCAACAAACACCTTCTGAGGACCTGCTCCCTGCCTTGGTACCCTGCTACCTGCCTGTCAAAGTCCTCACAGCCTAGGAAGTCTTATATAGCCCCCTATATGACATCTGCATCTGAACCTTTCTGTGTTATGTTTCAGCACCTGAAAAAAAAGAATAATAATAATTGCATTGTTCCCCAGAGAGCACTTCAGGTTGAGGTTTGCAGGGGAGAATTTCCCTACAGTCTTACTCATCTCCGATGCTTCTTCTCCCGACCCCACCCCTCTCACTCCCTCACGCTCTGCTTTTCGCCTTCTGTAGCCAAGCTCACTGTCTTCCCTTCCATTCCCTCCCTTTCCTTCCCTTTCCTCTCTCTCCCCTCTCCCTTTTACTATATAAAACTTCTAAAAACACATTCACACCATCTCTCCTCCCAGAAACTCCTCATCAACTGCAGCATAATTTCAGTCCTCTGTTCTACCTGCCCTGCACTCACTAAGGTCACCAGTGGCCTCCTGATGTCCAAAATAATGGTCTGATTTTTCTCATTTAACTCGAACTTCTGCAGCAGCTGACGCTATAGATCCCACCTGCATTTCTCTGCCTTCTCCCCTTTGAAGAGGTCCTTCTGCCGTTTTTTCATTCCATGGGTTTCTTCTCAGCCCTCTTTGCCAGCTCCCCTTTCTCTGCTCATTCCTCCAGGATCAGCACTTACACCCCAAACCGCATACCCTCTTCTCCTTCTCTTCTGACCATTGGGGGTCCTTCTTGTGTGCCACAAGTAATCACAGATCAGTGCCCTTGGACAAGCTGGTCCCTTTGCCTGGAATGCTGTCCCTGAACTTCTCATCTCACCCATTCCCCCTTTCTCCAGCTGCCCAAATCCCACTCACCTTCCAGGGACTGGCTTAAAGGGAAGGCAGGATGTAGTAACTGATGGCCTCTGGAGCCAGATGGTATGGGTTCCACATTCATGAACTGTGTGACCTTGACCAAAGCTACTTAACCTCTCTGTGCCTTAATTTTCTCAACTACAGAATGAAGATAATAATAGAATCTGCCTCCAAAGATTTTTATTAGAATTAATGAGTTAATATTTGTAAAGGCCCAGAGTGATGCCTGAAACATACCACGTGTGTTTGTTTAACGGGGGGGAAGTCAACTCTAAAAGTATTTTCCATATGCCTAAGATTCTAATCACCTCTTGTTAGCCCACTTACCACCATGTATTATGATTTTTAGGTAAGTGTCTCCCTGGAATACCCTGTGCTCCTTTGGTCAGGGACCCTGTCCCAGTCACTTCCGTGTTCCAGCCTGGCACAAGGCAGCTCTCGGCAAATGTCTGTTGAGTGGAGGGTCATAAAGGATGGGTCTTCCATGGGTGCCCAGTTTAATGGTAAAACAAAGAGCATGAGCCTAGAATTTTCTTGGGAGGTATTTTGGCAGAGGGTGAAGTTGGGGTATTATTAGGTCCCAGCACTTTCCATTCCCGCAATTTCTTCAGCCCAGTAAACTGATCAGGTGACAGGAGCTGTAACAGTGCCAAGCCCAATTAATCCAAACCAGAATGGCGTGCACTGTACCTTTCTGTATCACATCAGTTGAGTTTTATTTTCCATCCCTCATACCTGTTTCCTCTCTGTGTGTAGTTAATGAGCTTTACATTTAAAACATGAAAAGCCAATAAAACATGAAAATCACAAATCAACAGTGCTTTGTTCAAGAATATCCTATTTAATCAAGAAACTTTACCGAGCAATGCATTCAATTTAGCCACCAGGTGCCAGGTGGCCATAGGTACTGTAGGGGGAGAGGGAGGGAAAATGTAAGAGGAAAGCTGTGCTCCCTTCCCTTGGGGGCTCACCATACCAGATATGATTAGAATGCACTATCCCCATCCTGGGCAAGCATCTTTAGTAATCAGAGGTGTTCACATAACCTACTAACATCTCTGTACCTTTAATTAGCCCAATCGAGCATATAACTCGGTAAAATCTCTCACCTCTTTTGCTCCTTTCAACAAATTTCTGAACATTTCATTTTCTCATAAGCTTTCACTGCATAACAAGCAGTAATGAAATGACCAATATTAACCCATTGTTAGATTAAACAAAGTACATTATTGGCTGATAGCATTCAATATTCTTGGGGTTTGAAATGGGTCCTATCCTATGATGAAAACAGCATTTGCCTTAATGAGACCATTCTTGTACCTACAAAGGAGAAAAGACATTGTATTAAAACACTTCATGTTAACGACGGCATGTTCAGCACTTTCCGTTCACAGCCACATCTGTGGGTGAGGCAGGTTTCTCGATATTAAATGCTGCACTTGGGCCCGTATTCTTAGAGAGATGTCTGATTGGCTACTCCCCAAATATAACTTAAATTGGCTTAAAATAGAACAATCACATGCTAACCCGGTAGCATTAGCAACTCTATTAACAGCCAATTTCATATCCACACCAGAGGGAGTAAAAGGTAATTTGCTCATTATCAACACCCTCTGGCAGTGGAAGGAAATGACTGTTCATCAAAAAGTATTTTCCAACATAACAATAGCAGCGCCCATATGTAACCGCCTCATTTTCCCTTCCTTCCACCACTTGATCACTGGAGAACAGCTACAGGAAAAAGACTTTGAAATATAAATGGGTTTGATATAGGTAGTCTACTTGCCAGCACCCCCTTCCAGAATTAACCCTTCCTCCACGACCCCTCAGGGTTATGAATAAAATGTTGGGCAAATAGTCCAACAGGGTACAAGGTGGATCCCATAACAGCAGAAATGGTTTCGATCAAAAAGGCTTCCAGTCCATGTCCTGACCACTTGACTAGTACCTCAGACTACTTGAACCCACCCAGGTGAATGTGGACAGTTCTTGGAACCCATTGTAACCAGATCTAACCTCTAGACTCATCCAGTGATTGCAGAAAAGGAACCAATCAGAAAATGAACCATACAGTATTGTCCTGATGGGGCAATTTTCAATCTCACCCACCACCAGTCTTTGTTGAGTTAATGTTTATTCAAAAATGCAGTTCTTGTTGTCTGTTTGCTTTTAATCAGTGTTCACTTACTTCTGTATGATGTGTTTATGTATTTGGATATAATATTATACTGTTATAGTGACAAATTAAGAAACCGATTTCTTACCTACTGCCCTGCTCAGCTGGCTGTTTTTATTTGAGAATAGTCATCTCCCAATTCCTGTCTAGCTCTCTGGGCCTTCTCCTCTTCTTCCTACCTCTGTCTCCCACACATGAAGGCCAGGCTAATTTTCCAGAAGCAGTTCTTTAGATGTCACTCCCTCGCCCAGAAACCTTCAGTGACTCCCTACTGCCTCTCAATACATTCCAGACTCTGCCTCTTGGCTTCTAAAGCTTTTCACAACACCTCCTTTCCTACTCTTCTGGCTCTAGGTGGAAATTTTCATTTTTCCTTGATATCCTAGAATACAGCCCATCTTCTCTGTCAGAATCAAAGGCAAGATCAAATGCAGCCATCTCCATAAACTCTTTCTTGAGTATTCCAATGGCAAGTGATCCACTGCACCTCTGAACTACCATAACCTTTTGGGATAGCCTGCCGCTTCATACAGGATTATAGAGGGCCTTCCCCCCGGAACTTGAAAATGAGAGAAAGATTGTTCTGCGAGAGCTGAACCATACCTAGAGACTCCTTAGTGAAACAGAGTAACTCTCAGCTCTGTAAAACCTGACTGTACCAGAGTAGCCTATTTAAGGAAAGAGATTCTCAATCTTGTGATGCAGAGTTGTGGGGAGGAAACATGTTCACAGAGGGAATGATGTCTAGACTTCTAGCGATGTCTAGGAGAGAGGGATCCTTGGCCAACAGACTGGTAGTACCAGACCCTTGGGGAGCCCTTTCCTATCTGAGATAGTTAAGTGATGCTGTCCTAGCCAGTTGCCATTCAACATTTGGCTCTGTAAGTGTCCCTGTAAGTTCTGATTCTGTCACCCAAAAATTTCTTGATTTCTCATGTTGGCCTACCTATAGAGAAAGAGCGTGCTGGTCATATGGACTAAGAGTATCTCATCTCCCGTGATAGTGATTTCTCACTGTAAGTTAGCTAATTGGCTCTTCATTCTTTCCATAAATATTACTGAGAATTTACTCTGTCCAAAGTGTTTGTCTACTTACTTGAGATAAGATAGAGAACAAGAAAAATACAACCCCTTGATCTATGGAGTTTACAGTCTAGAACAGGGGTCGGCAAACTACGGCTCGCGAGCCACATGTGGCTCTTTGGGTACGTACATGTGGCTCTGAAGTAAAATTGAAAATGAAAATAAAACTATCATAGTT
>NW_017731359.1:1420691-1490293 GCF_001890085.2 Hipposideros armiger | reverse complement strand
TGATCTGCCTCGCCTGGGAAGAGTGCAATGATGGTGCCAACTTGGGCCAGTGAAGCAACGTCCTCCACAACTAGACTGAAGAACAAAACGACAGCAAATTGTCTGTTCCCCTTCCCCCGATTCCCCAGCGCTGTTCCCATCCCCCCAATTTCCCAATAAAAATCTTTTTAAAAAATAAATTTAAAGGATATTATTCACATAATGGTGATTTCATTTGTTTTATGGCTCTGGAATAATTTTTTTTTTTTAGCTGAGCCATCCTGCCACCCATTGGCAGCTCAGCAGCAGCTCAGCTCGGGCCGGGAATTGAACCGCTGTTGCTCAGAGCTCGCACTCTTGAGCGAGCTCTTAACCAACTGAGCCACTCGGCCGGCCCTTGTAATAATTTTTAAATTGTTGTGAGGGACAGGATTTGCTCTTTCATCTCAAAAGTTTGCGGACCCCTGGTCTAGAAGGAGATACAGATAAGTACTCCCAAAATTATAGTGATGATGGCCATGTTAGGGGTGTTCAGTGGATCAGGGTAGGAGCACATACTTGGGAAGCCAGAGAAGGTATCAAGTTTGTCAAATACAATAAGGACCAAAAAGAAACCCACTGTGTCCTCCCAAATTCATATATTGAAGTCCTAACCCCCAGTACCTGAGAATGTGACCTTATTTGGAAATAGGGTCATTGCAGACATCATTAGTTAAGATGGGGTCATACTGGAGTAGGGTGGGCCCCCACTCCTGTGTGACCGGTGTCCTTATAAAGGGAAATTTGGAGACAGACATGCACACAGGGAGAATGCCATGTGAACATAAAGGCAGAGGTGGGAGGGGTGAGGGAAAACCACCAGAAGCTTGGTCACAGGAATGGCACAGATTCTCCCTCCCAGCCCTCAGAAGGAACCAACCCTGCCCACGCTTTGATTTCAGACTTCCAGCCTCCATAACTGTGAGACAATAAATTTCTGATGTTTAAGCCACCCAGGTTGTGGGACTTTGTTATTGCAACCCTAGGAAACTAATACAACTGCTAATGGCACTTTCTACCATTTACCGTATTAATAAGGGTCTCTGCAGGAAGTAGATGGCATGCTCAGGCTGAGTAGTTCATGGACTATTTCATAAAAGGACTAGGTATAAAGGTGTGAGCAGGGTGTAAGGAAGCTACAAGGTACCTGTAGTGCCCAGGTAGAATAAGAATGGGCCTTGGCTCTCTCCAGACCTCAGTGGTCAGGGAGGGAGCAGACCTACCTGAAATGGGCCATGGAGCAACTGTGTGGAAGGGCCCCTGACAGAAGTGTGACCGGAGCCTCAGTTACTCCTGGGGATCTGCCAGGGCCACATCTGAGGGCACACATGCATATATGGCACAGCCCTCGCTCCCTCTGTTCTCCCGCTGATGTTGCATCAGCCAAGACAACCAGAGGCCTGAGGGCAAGGTTGCTGGTTGATGGAGCGCCCACAGGTCCACCTCATGGGGCACAGTGCAGAGGAGAGAGGGGTAGAAAGTGCAAGTGAGAGGCAAAGGGAAAGCCCAACTCCTTTTCACATTTTAGAACCACTTGACTATATTATATATTCAAATATTTAAACTTTTAAAATGCTAATAAAAAGAATCATGGCGAAGGAGAGGCTGCAGTTACAAGGCTGCCTACTGCGTTCGCCCCCCTAGAGGAAGGAAGTGGGCTGTTTTACGACACTGGTATTCTCGTAGTTATACTTGTCATTGTTTATTGCTGCCTCACTTAATGCATACTGGATTCTCAGCACTTTTTAACTGCTGAATAAATTAATATTTATAGTCTCTATTTCTCTTCTTTCACCTTTGGAAATATCCATTGATATGGACTTTTTATACTATCACTAACCTCTTGACTATTTGCAGTGATTGAGGTTTACCGCTCTTCTCCTAAGATAACTTTGAGATATGCCTGTGGCGATAAGGAGAACAGGTCTGGTTTAAAGTATAGGCTCATAAGAGGAACAAAACAACTCCAAGAGAAGCTTTTGTTTATAGCACAATCAGTAAATCATTTCTTTTATCCATGACTATAAACATTAATTTAATTAAGCTTACTACAAAAATATTCCCCATGTATTTCCCCATGTATAAGACACACCCTTTTTCGAAAAATTTGGGGTCTAAAAACTGGGTCCGTCTTATACAGTGGTTGTAGATTGTTTTACTTGCATTTCCCACTTTTTTTGCGCTTGTTGTCTTTGCGCTCATTGTTTCGCATTTGTTCCAACCACTTGATGTCAGCATTAACAAACCCTTCAAAGCTGCCATGAGAGATGAATGGGAACAATGGATGAAGTCTTCTGGGGACAATTTGACACCAGCAGGAAGAGTGAAGAAACCAACTATCGGAGAAGTTTGTACCTAAGTGAAAAGATCCTGGGATAATATCAAGATTGAGATCGTTGTCAAGTCATTTAAGAAGTGTGGCATTTCAAATGCCATAGATGGAACTGAGGACGAGGCAATATATGAAGACAGTGATTTGTCATCACACACAGATGAGGACAAGCTAATGGTTGGGAGTTTTGACAGTGATGAGGAGTTGTATGAATTTTATGATGAATAAAACTTGAATTCAATAACTTCATGTAATACATTTTTTTTCAAATTTCAGACCCCAAAATTAAGGTGCATCTTATACATGGGAGCATCTTATACATGGGGAAATATGTTATATTATCTAAGCTAATAGATGTTGACATGCTATCATTTTTATACGCTTCTATACTTGATTTAGCCAATGCTTTATTTCAAACAGAATCTTAATTCATTACAGAAGTTAGCATGATAATCATTGATAAGAATAACAAGTCTTTTATAATGAAGTTCAATGTTCACATGTTTGTAACAGTTCATCGTTGGGTTTTGCAACCCAAATGACTTTTTAATCCCACAAAGCAGCACCAGCCATGTGATAGTCTTTTGAGTCCTTGGGTTGGCTTTTCCAAAGGAAGGTAAGGGTTTGTGTTACGACAATCCACCTCAGAAAGCTCAGCTTCTCACACCATAATTAGGGCTGCAATCCATTGGTTACCTGCTTCTTGAAACGGAAAGACAAAATTTGGACATCAGTCTAATGACTAGAATATCCATGTGAATATCTGCACACTGTGTTATTTACCTATCATGGAAACTTTTTTAAAGGATGTAATGAAATACAGAAATTTTCGTAATGGGAGGACAAGGTTATTCATGGATAAATCATTTGAGGAAAATCAGAATTGAGCTTTGGCCCAATTTTTCTGTCACATGAATAATGGGATTAAGGGGAGGAGATAGACCAGGCCTCCTACAACATCATTGATGGCGAATGAAGAAATAAAGTGAGTCAGAGAAAGACTGTGCTGGGGTGACAGGTCACCCTGAATGCTGCTTCTCTGAGAAGCAGCATTCAGAATCTTCCTAGCTGGAGAAGGTGTTTGAGAGCTGGACAGCATGGTGGGGAGAAAACTCAGGAAGCAGTGAGAAAAAGCCATAGATAGCTAAGAACTTTAATTTTTTTTAATTAATAAAACAAAAGACAAAATGGAGAGGAAGTGTGACATACCCCATGACCCAAGCTGTCTTCCAATTAAATGCACTTCCGTGAATGGTCCTATTTCTAATTTTATAAAAAGTCACACCCACATGCTGCAACACACAGGAATCTTTTCATTTCTTCCCTTCGTTTTGGAGACAGAGATTCCCTTCGAAGTCTCCTTGCTATTGGAACTGTGGGAGCACGGGGGTTCACCCCAGCCTGGGCCTGCCTCCCCCTGTTGCCACTTGCACAGTTGATGCACTCTTAGTTATAAAGCGCTGGACTGCTGCTGCCTTCAGTCAATCCATTTAGCCGAAGGCCTCTGATTTGTTCACATTTACTACAATACATACAGTGGGCTGGAGGATTTTTTTTTTTTTTACTATTGATCTGGTGCTTTAAGAGGGGAAAAAATCTCCTTGGCTGTCTAAACACTATTGATCCCTGCTTGGGAGTCGCAGCAGAAGTGTAGAAAGGGCGTGGATGAATTGAAATTTCATTTCCGACAACTTGTTCCTGTTATTTTTACCCTTTTGGTCGGGGAGAAACACGTTGCTGCGGCTTCAGTCAATGTGGTCGATAGCTCCACTGAGAAACTCAACAAGCCTTCTGCCAGAGGTTTGGCAATGAGACATGATGTTGGATTTAGAGTGTATGAAACTGAAAGATGCCGGTGAAAAGCACAAGGTCCTCACGCCAACCAGAGGCAGAGTAAATGGCTTTGGGCTCGCTAGGACCTACTGGAGCTGTGGCTTCAGAGCAAAGAAGGATTACTGAGATTAATAACATTCCCATTTGAGAAAGGCCCTGAGTGGTCATGCAAGAAGCTTCATGGGGCCACAGGGACCCTGCTTCTGACTCTTGCCTGGCTTTCTGCACCAACCAAAGGGGAGGTCCTCTCTAGCCAAAGCTTAATTTCAGGCCTCATAGAAGAGCATTCTGTTGAGCTAATACAGGAAGTTGCTTATGACAGTCCAGAAAGGACCAATGCAGATACAAGAGCTGCAGGCCCTTGTGGAACTAGTGGACGACACTGGGAGTGCAAGGGTGCACATCTGTAGCCAGTGGCCTCAGGAAGCACTCCCACCCCTAAGCTCGCTGAGGAGATGTGGGTTGGTGCCAATTGCACCAGCTTTGTTCTTACTTTTATTAGATGCTTAAAGAACACAGGAGTGAACCGGGCTCCTTCTTCCTAATGACAACATCTGGCATTCATGTAGCCACGCACCTTTGATCCTTAAGGATCCCAAAGCGCTTTACAACTTGCTGTAGTGCTAATGGCCATAGCCACGAGCTTACAGTGAACGTGGTCAAATATTCCCCGTACTGGTTCCCTCCTCTCCGCTTTGCAGTGCACAGAGCAGTTCTCCCTTCTGGACGGAAGCATTCCCGTTTGGATCCCACACACTCCTTTTGTGTGTCATTTTTTCCAAAGTTTATTCAGTCCTGCCCGCCACCCTCCTGTTTTGTTAACTAAAGTACTTCATAGCCATTCTTAATAAACAGTACTTCATTTACATTTCCAATTATTTTATAGGCCCATTTCTGCCCCATCCCCATTCCTCCCATTTCAGAGAAAAATGGAAATGTTCTTCCCCCCTGGGAGCCAAGAATCTGCATTGCGGATGAGGTTGCAAATTCAGACACAATAAACAGAATTAAGAAAAACTGAGCTGGCATTTGACAGAAATTGTAAAATGACACTCAGAAATGTTGCTCTTGTGGAAATTACTGATATTAAAATATAAATCAGTGTCTTGTGTTTCCCGTAGCACCAGGGGCTCTATTAGGTTATGCAGTTTGATTGCTGAGCTGAACCTAAGAGACTTGGCAGTTCGGTGCTGAAGTTTTCCCAAAGTATTTAACCCGTCGCCTGCTGGAGTGCAGGCAATGAAGCGAGTGCCAGTTGATATCACCTGCAAAAGGCCTTGGCTCTTTCAATGAACCCTTTGAAACCTGGGAAAAGGTGGAGGGGGCTAACAGGGAAAAAAAGGAAAAGAATTTGAAAAATTCTTTCTCAAAACAAGAGTCCTACTGCATAGTTCCAGGAAGAAGGCAGCCAAGGGCAACTCAAGGAGCTGAGTGGACAAACTCAATAGATACCAGCATAACCAAGCGACAAAGGTTAATATCATCAATAATAAGACATTGTCGTTATGTAAGATGCCAACAATGGGGAAACTGGAGAAAGGGTACATAGAAGATCTCTGTACTATTTTTGAAACTTTTCTGAAATTTTTAAATTATTTCAGAATGACCTGTATGCTCCTCTTCTTTCACCAGAGTGGACTACTGCTTCCTTTGTGGAGAGACAAAGCAGATCACAAATAACCATAATAATGGCAGGTTGTACTGTGTTAAAAGAGATAGAGATAAAGCATAGTGGGAGTGGGAGAGCTTACCTAGTTGGCAAGGTCGGTAAATTATTTCTACCAGAATGCATGGATGGAGCCATAGTGTACAGAGGAGTAACCATTATTTTACAACAGTGCCTGACATATAGTAACTGCCATACAAGTTTTCTGGAAATTAATTATATCATTCCATAACTCTGGAAATTGAAACTGGAGAGAAACAGAAATAGCAATTGAGTTGAGTCTTGAAGATGTGTGATTTTTGAGCAGGCACAAAGAAGATATATCATTAAAAAAAGAAAACCGTGGAGCAGCCAGGTGGGAGAGTTTTCGCCATGTCGGTAGATCATAATGGCAACCAAGATTAGATCGAGTGTACTTCAAAAGAGGACATTTTACTAACTGGCACGGGAATGCTGGTGGTGGCAGGAGGAAGGCTGAGTATGTCGCTCTCCACTCCATATATCAAGTGGAGAAAGAGAAAGAGTGAAAGCAAAGAGCTGATGTAACCAGAGAAAACCAAGTCAAGGAAGGGAAGGAGCATTTGAGAGAAATGTCTCTGGGGTCAAAGAGTTGGTCCACAATGAAACAGGGGTTCCAAAAATGGATAGCAGAGGCAGCTGGAGGAGGTGCTAGAAATGGGGAGCAAGTTGGAGAGAGGCCTCTCTGAGAGGAACATAACTAAGGGTACTTTGTCCATTTGCGTTACATACAACTTCATGAAACAGAAAACAATCCAAACTAATTGTGACTTCAGCAGAAATGGCTCTCTCTGTCCAGGGCTGGCGTGGTGGTTTCCTACCAACAGGGACCCAGGCTACTCTGTCTCTGTGAGCATCTCCTTATGTTCCAAATGGTTACAGAAGCACCGGTCAGTCATTAAGTCAATCAGGAAGGAGGAAGAAAAAAAGAGTTGTGGACTACTTCTCTTCAAGATTGCCCGGAAGTCCCCACAATATTTCCTCTTATATGTCATTGACCAAAACCTACACATGGAACCACACCTAGCCACAGGAGGCTGGGATCAGTAGTCTTTTAGATGAGTATATGAGCACCTCAATAAAATTAGGTTTCTGTGACTAAGGAAGATAAAGAATATGGATATTGAAATAGGCGATTGACAGCCTCTGTGAAAAGTACCAAAGAAGACAGCCATGGAGACGATTTTCACACGCAGCA
Organism: Hipposideros armiger; assembly: GCF_001890085.2. Taxonomy (NCBI): domain Eukaryota; kingdom Metazoa; phylum Chordata; class Mammalia; order Chiroptera; family Hipposideridae; genus Hipposideros; species Hipposideros armiger. The sequence goes on along the minus strand of NW_017731359.1, from coordinate 1,483,228 downwards.
GTGAGTCTGGTAAATTCTGGAACTCTTTCTCTTGTTTCTCTTGGACCCTCATTCTTCAACCATTCTTCTGCAAAGACTCAACTAGCCTACTTCCTCTCCAGAAGAGCCTCAGCCCTGGGGCTGGACTATGACCCAGTCTGTGACCTTGGTGTCAGGTTTTTGTTCACCAAATTATGGTGCAGAATCCCCAGACCCTGGCAAAACCATCTCCAGCATCATCTCCTCCTACCCTCTTCTCCCAGAAGATATGCCCAATATGATCAGGGATTTTCTTTTGTAGAACTGGGTTTGGATTCAAAGAGATGAACTCTTCATGCCAGGCCTCTGTACACTATGGCTCCATCCATGCATTCTAGTAGAAATAATATATTGAGCAAGGAGCATCCCTGTTCATTCATGGTGCTCACATATTTTTGAAAATAGAGGAAACATTGAACATCCTCTCATCATTTCAATAATGAAGAGCCCTAGAATTCCTCACACTCTTTTCATTGGTAGCAGGTAGAACACTGGAGAAAAATCTAAAACCCAGTGAGAGTAAATGAAAGACTTACAATTGAGTATAGGTAAACTGTTAGTTTTGATTAACCCCCAAGGATAGCTTTGACTTTGAATTGAATAGCCTCTCTTTCCATGAAAACCTAGAAAACATGTTTTAGATAAGAAAAATAGATCCTTGGGGGCGGCTGGGTGACTCAGTTAGTTAGAGCATGTGCTCTGAACAACAAGGTTGCTGGTTCGATCCCCACATGGGCCAGTGAGCTGTGCCCTCTGCAACTAGATTGAAACAATGACTTCACTTGGAGCTGATGGGTTCCGGAAAAACACACTGTTCGCCAATTGAAAAAAAAGAAAGGAAAAGAAAAATAGGTCCTTGATATTCTTCCATCCAGGTCATGAAAAAAAAGGCATAAACAGTGTTGCTCTAAGGTCAGTAGTCCATCCATTTACCCAGGCAGTTACCAGTTTTCAGGGAGAGAGCCAGCATCAGCGATCTGTGATTATGGCTTTCATGTGTAACCTAACATGGGTTGATGGTGCATGAAGTACTAACGTGTTTCATTGAACTTTTTCACTTGTACTCTTTTTTATTCTTTCCCCAAAACTAAACAAAGACTCCCTGAGTTAAGAAAGAGGAAGCAGGGGCCGGCCGAGTGACATGCTGGTTAAGAGCTGGCTTGGGACACCAGAGGACCCTGGTTCGGATCCCACGTATGAGGGCCAGTGACACTGCCCTCTACAGCTAAGATGCTGAACAACAGCTCAACCTGGAGCTGAGCTGCCATGAGTCACAGGCAACGGCTGCAGCCCCTGCTACAGTGGGTTACCATGGGCTACCGTGTGTAGCCAGTGGCCAGCGTGAGCGGCCAGCAGCCACAGTGAGCGGCCATCCAGAAGCCGGCGACTGATCTGCCTCGCCCGGGAAGAGCGCAATGATGGTGCCAACTTGGGCCAGTGAAGCAATGTCCTCCACAACTAGACTGAAGAACAAAAGGACAGCAACTTGTCTGTTCCCTTTCCCCCAATTCCCCAATTAAAAAAATAATAATAAAAGAGGAAGCAGAGGGGAATTTGAACATAAGCAAGAGAATTAGACCCTGAGATCAAAGAGATGGGCAAAAGTGAGGAACACAATAGGACCCCAAATAGGTTTAGCAATATAGAGGCAAAAGAGACTTTTGATCAATACCAGGAAGGGGGAGCAGGAAGTGAGCAAAATCTTAGGAATTTATTCCCTTCTTCTTAACACATTTCTAGGCAAAAAAAAGAATGATGATCAGGAAGGTCTAAGAAAAGAGGGCCTGAGACAAATCTCACATGTGTGTCTCTCTCTTAATGCATTAGAAGCATCCTCAGAGGATGAAGGAGGACCAGCAGACGGAAGGCCCACAGTATGAGGAAGATGCAGCCTATTGCGCAGGACATACACACCTCAGCACACTTCAGCTGGGAGAGGTGCCCGTGGACCATGGTCCAGAAGCTATCCCTGAGGACCAGATACAACCGAGGACCCCAGAGCTTAGGCACACCCTAGAAAAACCCTTAAGAGGTGAAGGGAATCATGAACTGATTCATTTTTACCCTACAAATGATGGAGCAGTCTCAGAAATAACTAAGATTCTGTTTTCTACCATTTGGTGGAAATGGGGCTCAAGAAAGAGGTCAAGTAATAGAAAAATAGCTACTTTTCCTTGGCACACCTGAGTTCATACCCGCTGCACTAGTCACTATGTGAGATGCAGTGTCAGTGTGTCTTGGGAACCTGTAAGGTGCTCTGCGTGTGGACTGAGGCCAACTCGGGAGGCACAAAACATCACTAGGTACTCTGACAAAGTTTTTGTTTTCACTACAATTGTTTTGTCTGTGTGTTTTCTAGGCATAGCTGTCACCAAGGGAAGGCCTGCTGGACAAGCAGACAGCAGGATTTTCAAATACAAGAAAGCAGTTCCCTGGGAAGATGTAGTAGAATCAGAGATGCTGGTAGAAGAGATGAGGCATGAAAAAGTGAAGGTCTCAACAAAGATGCAGGAGACAGCAGCACAGAAGACACAGAATAAGGGTTTGAAAAGAGAGAAGACATTCAAGTCCTGGGCCCAGAGATCAATCTCCATGGATCAGGTAGGGAACCCCTCCCTCTGTGATGAGTTTCCTCCTCTACAAAATATTTGTCCAGCCACACTCCTCAGAGAGCATTGTGAAGGTTCACATGATCATTTTATAAAGCATTTGAGGCTCCCTCAAAGCACTCTTCCTTATCCATCTGGCAAACATTACTGTCAAAGGCTTCGAAAATTTATCATATAACCCTTCCATTTTTTCCATCATAAGCACTTCCAAATTTCCCACTGCTGTTGTTAATGACTCACAGGATTCCCATGTCTCTTTCATGAAACACAATTCAGCTCTCTCTTTTTCCTCTGACTTATTTTACTTAGAGAAGACCAATATATTTTCATGCAAATATGAGAGCCTGTACCTTCTACTTTTCTTTCCAAATGCCTTGGGCCCTTGTGCCTATAGCGATGTAACTCCATAGTAGATGAAACAGTCACAATCTGGACATTTTTCTGTCTTTAGGACAAGATTTCATTTGGTCTAAGAATCATCTCCTAACTATCCAATAAGTCTGCCTGTAGAAGAATATTATTCTCAAGGATATATTTGTTCCATTCCAACTTTTGTTTGATGCTTGAGCTGAGTTTGTGGTTCCTTTAAAGAATGATATCTGTCAAGGTAGAACATTGAATAAGAAAAACCTTTGAGCTAGGAAAGACTTAAAGGTCATTTAGTACAGTCCCCAATTTCCAGAGGCAGAGGTGAAGGCTCTAGAGCAGCGGTTCTCAACCTGGGGGTCGCAACCCCTTTGGGGGTCGAATGACCCTTTCACAGGGGTTGCCTAAGACCATCGGAAAACAAAAAGATATTTACATTACGATTCATAACAATAGCAAAATTCCAGTTCTAGAGTAGCAACGAAAATAATTTTATGGTTGGGGGTCACCACAACATGAGGAACTGTATTAAGGGGTCGTGGCATTAGGAAGGTTGAGAACCGCTGCTCTAGAGAGATCAGTGCCCTTCCAAAAGCTACTCTTTGAACTAGGAGCTGAACCGGGTTCAGAAGGTTGGCGGCATGGAGCCCTGTGTAGTGTGCTTTTATGCCACACTATTTTTAATCTTCTCATTTGCCTAGTGCTGTATATTAAATGTTTGTGCCCTGCCCTCCCCCCAGATTCATGTGTTGAAATCTTAACCCCCCAAGTGATGGTATTAGGAGGTGGGGCCTTTGGGAGGTGATTAGGTGATGCGGGTGGAGCCCTCAGGAGTGAGATGAGCGCCCTTACAGACGAGACCTCACAGAGCTCTCTTGCCCCTCCCACCATGTGAAGTTACAGCAAAAAAACGGCCATCTCAGAAGTGGGCCTTCACCAGACACCTAATCTGTCCATGACTTGATCTTGGACTTCGCAGCCTCCAGAACTATGAGAAAGAAATTTCTATTGTTTATAAGCTACCCAGTCTGCGATATTTTGTTATAGCAGCCTAGTCGGCTAAGACACCTAATGTGGAAGTCATTTGTGACATTCACCAATATCTCCTTTGAAAAATAAAGGAAGAAGTTAGGCATGGCCATGTGACTTGTTTTGGCCAATGAAATGTGAGCAGAAGTAAAGTATGTCTCTTCCACTTTAAGAACCTGTATATGATTCACCATGTCCCTTTTCTGCTGCCATCACAACAGGCAACATACTAGAAGATAAATGTGAGGACGATGAAGAGCAGAGCCCCAAGCTGACTCCTAAAGGACATGTAGCATGAGTGAAAAATAAGCCTTCATGGTTTTAAGCCACAGAGACTTGGGGGTTGTTTACTAGTGCAGCATCACTTAGCCTCTGCCTCTGGGTTAGCCTGAGCTACATCACCATTCCCATAATGCATCTCTGTGCATGAAGACTTAAGAGGATAAACAATGCAGCATATCAGAATACAACCCCATAGAACATTCCAAGTTCCATGTCTCACCAGCATTCTTTCTTTCTCTTGGCTTATATTAGGGGTGGGGGATGTGGTTCATTACAAAGAATGAGTATTTTGATAGCTTCTCATTCTTGGAACTATTCTGCAGGTAAGTGCCTGGTGGAAATTTCCTCTAGTCTTAGAGGTAAAAACATAATGAATTGGATTATTTTATTAAGATCAGTGCATTATGACCTCAAATGCATCAACCTATACTTACATACATACATGTGCAAAAATCTTTGGCCTTCTTTGAGGCTTTTTATCTGGATAATTCTCAGCACTTTATATGTTACTTAACTTTACAAGCACCAACATTATGGTAACTTGATGCTTAAAAAATCACATCATCAGATATTTCCACATTAATAGTTAATAGTGGAAGGTCCTATATGATCTCACTTATGCATGGATTCTAAAAAACTGAATAAATGAGAAATATAAACAGAAATAGTCTCAGAGACACAGAGGAAAAACTGAGGGTTGCTAGTTGGGAGGGGGTGGGGATGAAGGAGAAGGGGAAGGGATGAAACAATACAAATTGGTAACTACAATATGGCCTCAGGGATAGAAAAGACAGCCTGGGGAATATAATCAATAATGTTGTAAATATTTTTTAGGGGGCCAGTTGGACTCATGTCTTGTTAGGGAGACCACTTCATAGTCAGTGTAGTGGCCTGACCACCGCACTGTATATCTGAAGCTGATGTTGAATAATAATGTGTGTCGACTATGATTATATATACATATACTCACGGGACGTGGAATAGAGAGTGGGAATGGAGTCAATGGAATTGTAATAGATAAGCATGATATCAAGGGTGGGAGGGCAGGAGATGGGGGTGGGGGGTTGTTTCTGTGTGAAGGGTAAAAAGGATAACTTGCATTGTTCTGTACACCTGAAACTAACAATAAAAAAAATAAAAAATAGTGGAAGGTCCTTGTGGAGCAGTAAGAGAGCCTGTGTGACCTTAGGTAAGTCACTTAGCCTCTCTGGGCCTCAGTTTCCTCCTCTGTAAAATGGAAATAGTAATAGTGTCAACCTCCCAGCGTTATCATGAGAATGAAGTTGGGTTGTGCCCATCCTGTCTGGTTCTTAATTAATACATAATATTAACTATACTGGAGCCATAGGATACTTAGAAATCTAGAAAGTAAGACCATTTCAGACCTGTGGCTTTCTAAGAAGGATGAATTCAGAAACTATTTAGCAGTGTTTTTATTGGAAAAGATGTAAAACCACGGTTGCCTTCCTGGTGAAGGTTTTAACACGCTTGAAAACACAAACAGATGGGTAGGCAAGTAGGTAGGTATGGCTAACAGTTCAGGAATTTTTTTCTGAACTCCCTGCTGAGAACACACCTCCAGATGGGAAAATCTTTTAAGGGCTGGACTCATTTACACTTTTTCCATCTTAAATTTTTATACTTTTCCAGGTTTATAACAAAGTTCAGAAAATGCTAAAGCTTAAAGGAGAATTGAGAGGTGTCAAGGAAATGAAAGATGAGGTAAGGCTTCTAACTCCTCTACGTACATGGAGATGAAACTTTGTTTACAAGGGACTACTTTTCAAGTTTCATGATTCAGAATTCCAGCATTAAGCATCCCAAAATACCACAGACAGAGGTGGGCAGCAGGGCGCAGCGTTTAAGAGCCCAGTCTTGAGCTCAGTGTTTCTGAGTGCATGTCTAAGAGCAGTATGATATTATCTATGTCACATACTCTCTCTGAGCTTCCTTTGCTTCACCCAGAAAATCTGAATAATGAGCACCTATTTCAAAGGCTGGCTGTGAGGATTAAGTACAATGCTACCTGTAAAACACTAGTGCTTGGGACACTTGATAAATTTTAACTATTGTTGCCAACATTTTCTCTTTACCTGGAATGATATGGAAATGGAGTCTAATATTTTGATTAGTCTAATATTTTGGTCAAACTCTATTCATGTATTTCCCTGACTTGTTCCAGAAAGGATTTAAGGGAGCTGTTTAGGTTAATGTAGGATTGTGCCACGTGGCATATGCTTTTTAACAGACCTCCTACAAAGAGGTGAGCAGCTTCTAAAAGAGGTGTTACAGCTCCTTTCCTGCTGGATTACTGGAGGGAACCATATAGGATTCGCTGCAAGTTCTGCAGGGAACGAGGAGCTAGCATGGATTTTCTAGAACAGCATTCCTTCATTCAGCTGATATCGTGGGAGCACCTTCGATGTGCCAGGGTTTGTTCTAGGGGCTGGGGATAAAGCAGTGAGCAAAATACACAAAGATCCTTGTTCTCATGAAGCTCACATTCTAGTAAAATAATTTCTCCAAGGACATAATGGAGAAAAGTATGTAGCAACTGTCCAAGTGCCAATAAAAATTGGCCCATATTCCATACGTGGCTGACCTCTGCCATATGCCTTGTGTATTCTAAACCATATACTTTATGCAGTGTGCCAATTTTTAAAGAATTTAAAACACAATAAAATATACTCACTCTTCACTATATAAACATAATTGGCCCCAAAATTTTGTCTCACAGGCAAAACCTTATATAAGTGCCCATTAATTCCCATCACAAGTAATCAATGAAAAATGGCAATGTTCCTATAGATGGAAAAGTAAACTCAGGAATCAATTTAGCAATATCAATAACAGTGTTTGGAATTACTGTAGATAACTGTAAAGTCTATTATGGCATAAGTAAAATAAAAAATCCTGAAGCCATGTTAATTTTTAAGGTTTTATGCTTTTTAAAACATAACTCTCACTATAAATGTACATGTGCTGAATGGTAGTGGTGGTTAAAGTGGCTTTGCGTGGTTTGTTGAAGATTTGTCCTTATCATCAGACAAAGTAGATAATTTCCCAAAGATGATGACTTTTATGGTGTTGTTGGTTGACCCCAAAATTATTCTGGAAACTGCCACCCAAGCTTTCTTGTTCAAATGCCAAATGCCTGGGAATGCTGCCATCTTGAACCTTTGTAATGTTGTTGGACTTTGAGAGCGCTACTCGGCTATAAGCTTCAGTTTATCATCAGCATCCCCCCCAAGAGAGCATGAGACTATGTCAGTAATTTGAAGCCTAGAGCACAATTGCTTCCCATCTTTTGAAATAAATGTTCGAGAAGGCATGCTCTTTGAAAAAAGATCCATTTAATCAATACAGAAAATTTGCTTCAGTATATAACCTATTTTCCAATAACTACCATGAGTATGGTAGCAACTGCAGTATCAACACTCGCCATTTTGCCTGTGGTTAGTAGCTACTGATGATGTCACATGCCTTCAAGCAGAATGAACAGGTGACAACCTCATTATAAGCAAAACTGGGTATCTCAGTGCATGGTTTATGTAAGTGAAAACTCAGCTAGCATCAAAGGCTTGTGATTTCAGCCATCATTAATGACTTCAGATCTAGGACAGGATCAGATGGCACCTGAGGGTCAGCATGATGACTCTCAGTTCATCTCATGCCCTAGTACTGGTTGTAGAGCTTTGATTGATGAAACGTCAGATTAAATCAATGCCTACTACATACTGAAACTCAAAAGGCATCTGCCTGGACCTTAGCCTTCATAAAGTAGATAGGGTTGCAAATAGTGTACTGTGACCTTTGTACAAAATATTAGCAAGAAATTAGGTTTACTGGAACCTCAGAAACACTTGCCTTTCTGGAGATATGAGGTTAGCACAGTCTCTTCTTACAACTCCCTACAGTAAAAAATAATACGTGATTCAAGGAAATCATTTTATTGCTCTCCCAGCATTTCCACTCCTGTTCTCATGAATAAAAAACCCCTGTATGGTTTGACCTTAGGAGTGAATGGTTAGATTTTTATTTCAAAAGCAAATTTCATTTGCCATCCAGCAGAACACATTTGTTATTCAACTGGTTTAGGGAATCCTCAAAGAAAGATTATTTATTCCAAAACTCTTATTTTATGAACGAAGAAATTGCCTCAGAGACTCTGAGTCAATGCTAATGTCCAAATTCGATGAGATCATCTACATTAAAGATCTCATTCTGAAGTCCTAGGGGTGCAACCGAATGAAGCTTACAGACCTTTGGCTCGGAGGACATCCAAAGCTGGTGGGACAGGGGACTTTTTCATTGTCCTGAAAGACAGGGAATGTATCTTTTAACTGGGAGATTGGTACTTTGTTAATGAGTCCACAGTGTGCCAGGCTCCATGTGGAACAATCTGGTGACGAGGTCCTCACCTTAAGACGCATGTATTCACATCAAGGCAAGAGGATAGGGCACATGGCACTTCCATAGAGCAGGTATTGTATTGTCACCTCATCTTCTTATAGATGTCAAAGAAAGATCGTCCTGTTGCAAAAGGGGAGGGAATCCCTAGGGTCTCACTCCCCAGTGAGCCTCCATATCCTATTCCCAGTGTGGCAGCCATGACTAAAGGGACTTAAAGCACTGGCATCAAACTGCTGTTTCTTGTTGGGTCAAGGACTTTGTTTTCTAGTTAGGAAACAGTGTCTGTACACCACTTTTTAAAGCCACGCTACACATATTCTCTTAAGAGAGTCCCTGGTAATTGTCTTACTGGTAATTACATGCTTGGGGCAGTTTGACATCCACTGTTATTTTTTCTGAAAGTGGGGAGCAAGGGATAGGAGCAAGAGAGGAAGTGGGAGAGTTTTGAGATAATGAAATCCTTTTAATGACAGAGCCATGCCGTTAACCTAATTAAACTGTAAAGTGGTAAAAAAAAAAATCCAGGTACTAAATGGAAATGAAGAAATAAATCAGCTGAGACAGCAGCACTTCTGGGAAACCTTCTGAATTCCGAATACTCTGACATTGCAATGTCCGATTCCTGTGGTTATTCTCTGGCCCCCCTCGGTCTTGTGCAGAGGTCTCTTAAACTGACTTGTCCGGTAAGGCTTGATTTACAGTGTCCATATCAAGTCTCCAGCTCCCCTGGGAGTGTGCGCTATGTAGCTCATATATTTAAGAAGCCAGAGCAGTCATCGGGATATAGTGACAGAACACTGGCCACAGGGTCAGGAGAGCAGAACTCTCCTCATTCTGCTGCTAACTAGCTATGGTACCTTGTCACTTGGATCGCTTTCTCTTTCAGCGTACCCATGGACGGCTTCTGTGTGCCTTTGCACCTCCAGCTCTCTTAGAAGAGTTGCCATTGGGCTATTGGAGTCACTTTGCTCATAAGAGCAGAACTCTGGAAGTCCTTGGGAGCGTACATCCCATGGGGCTGCCCTTAGCCATTGACTGGCTGATGCTGAGTGTGACAACCCAGCTCTCAAGGCTTCTAATCAGGACAGACTGAGGTGTAACTTACACTCCAGAGTTCCCTGTGGGAGCTCTGGCTAAAGCTACTGCCCGAAGAACTCTGTTTGAAATCCTGCCCTTCGTTTCCTCCCCTTCACTGTCCTGTTTCCCCCACTTCCTTGCTGACTTCTCTGGGGAGTATTTCTTTAATAGATGCTATGAATACTTGCCTAAGAGCCTGCCCTGGGTAATCTAACACAAGACAGGCACCTGCCATAAAAGCACCAGCCTCAGTTCCAACAGCTAAAACTTGGAGGTGGTAGTGCTTGTCCTCATATGTGTTATGGAAAGTCTGCACAGTGATAGGACTAAAGCACTAGACAGGTTCACAAAGGGCTGCTTCCTAAATTCTTTTCACCCACAACACTGGGAGTGGAAGGTGGTACCCTAATATCATGGAGCACCTCCCTCTTACCACAGCTCCACACCCCCAACCCCACCCAAGTTGCCCCACACTCTCTATTTTGATCTCGATTACGAATCTCCACTCTGACCTAGCAGTAATTAATCTTTTTCACTTGTAATCAAAGGCAGGGATCTTGTATAATAGCCCAGGGATTTCCCTTTTATTCCCGTTGGTGTACATGTCCAAAGAAAAACTACTAAGTTTCCAGGTGAGGGAGGACTTTTGGTTTAGTGGGTAGAAGACAAAGTTAAGCAACTTCAAAATCCGCATCAACTCCATCACTGATTCACTATGGTCTTGACAAGTTCATTTGACATCTCAATATGTTCATTTCATCAGTAGCAGAGCCATTAATATTTATAGAGAGTCCACTAGGTTCCTGGAATTATTCTAGGCATTGACTTCCTCTTGTGAAAAACAGGGGAAGCATCTGTGAGGCACCCACAGCAGTGGGTGAAGATTAATTAAATCAGTAATTGTCTGAATAATGTGGAGCACTCAGACACCTCGCAAATGGAGACGGTGTAAATGTTATACGGGATAAGTAATAACAGCTAAGGGTTGATGGACAGATTTCCAGCAAATTTAAAGTCCCTGGCAGCCAGTTAAGTGAACGAAAATAAGCATTTTCTTGATGATGTATAATCAATACTTTTATTTTTCTGACTTCCTAGGTGGGGGAAAGAGACAGAGAAGTGAGCAGCCTGAACAGCAAGCTCTTGAGCCTGCAAGTTGACATCAAGAATCTCCATGATGTCTGCAAGAGACAGGGAAAGACCTTGCAGGACCAGCTCTGCGTGGAGGAGGCGGTGATGAACAGCAACCACGTAAGGGCTTCAGCAGCTGCTGTCCACCTCAGCTCCCCTGGGCAGGAACAGTGATAGGAAGTTCTTCCCCAAGAGCATTTTTTGAGCGAGCAGTGAGAGAGAATGAAACACATAAACACATCCCCCCTATTACACACACACACACACACACACACACACACACAGCCTGCCAGAGCATTTTTTGAGCGAGCAGTGAGAGAGAATGAAACACATAAACACATCCCCCCTATTACACACACACACACACACACACACACACACACACANACACACACACACACACACACACACACACACACACACACACAGCCTGCCCATAGGATTTTTCAGTCTTACTGTCTCCAAGATCATCTACACCTGAGATTGTAGTTATATAAGGAGAGTGGCATCTTCTGATGGACTGTAGACAAACTTCTAAGTCAACCCAAAATAACAAGTATCCCACCTGCTGGGAGGTGTCACTGCTCATCGGTGCAGCAGGGGCCCTTTACTGCCACTCCTGCAGCTCTCTGCCTACAGCTGCTCTTCTGGATGCAGGAACCCAATCATAGGACGAGCTGAAGTGTGGAAGAGTTAATGCCCCTAGAAGCAGCCCTCAACCAATGACTGATGGGGAGATGGTGGATTAAATAACCTATCTCCCTTGCCCCTCCATCAGCGCTAGCTCCAGGCATGCTCTTTGCTCTGTCCCGGAGTTCCTCAATGGGACCCAGCGCCAGATGACAACACTGGTAACTAGCTTGATAACACACCCTTTCACAGCCCCCTTCCCTTCCTTGTCTTATTCCCCCCACTGCCCTACCTGCGTTTCCTAAGATCACCTCCCACATAAACTACTACTAGACACCCAGTTCCTTATCACAGGGCTTGCTTCCAGTGGTGCCCAAGCCAAGAAAGACACTCAGTAACACTTGTCCTCTGCGCGTGTGTGAACCAAAAGACCTCCTGGCATGATCACCTCTCTTGAAATTGTGACTTGGAAGTAATAAGTACCTATAGCCTAAACAGTTCATCTGAGGCAACTTCATTTCAGCCTGAGATTTTCTCTCTTTGGAGATTCCAGCACTCCTTAACACTAGTCTCTAAATTTACCCACACAAGCTGGGGGGCCAGCTAGAAGAGATTTTCCCATAGCTCTCTAAAACCTTTGTGACTCCAAGAATTCCTTACCATGCCGTCTTCCTTACCATTTAGGGATTTGAGTGCTTGGCAATGATAAAGCAGGTCCTGGTTGCACAGACCTGTTCCTGGGCCCCCAATTTTCACCTCTTAGCTGCTGTGTAAGCAACCACCATCTTCAACATTTGTGGTCAAGGGTCTGGTCTCTCTTAATTGTGTCTGTTAGTGCTCTCCCAGGATTTACCACCTCCCTACAGAGACCAAAATTTTTTCCTCTGCAATGCCCTAAAAAGGCCAACTACAAAGCCATTCTCTTTTATCTCACTGAGCATGGCTGTCCTTTCCCCAGGAAGTCACAAATATAGAAAAATTTACTGGTTTTCCTAAATGGATCCCAGGAAGAATATTATCATAATTTACTTCTTTCTAAATATTAACATTTTAGAATATTTTCACCATTGCTGTCACAAGTTTATTTATTCCCCTAGTCAGGGAAAGCCATGTGGCTTATAAATGTACCCGGCAACTTGGAAGGAGAAAGGTATTAAGTCACATTTTATTATACTAATTGCCCAGAAGAAGGTCTAACAGCTTGAAACAAGCTTTAGAACAGGCTCTTTTTTTTTCTCCTAGCACTTAGTGCAGAATTTAAATTGCAGACTACGCATACAAATACACAATTAGATGTAGACTTATACTCATCCACTCAGAAATTCCCTGCAAGATCTGCCTTCCACAAGGAAATATAATAGGGGAACAAAGGAGAAACCCAAGGCTTTCTGAAATGTTGCCCGTTAGCCTGCAAAGAGCTTGGGAAATAAGCAGGAGGTCATAATACAGGACCACGTTATGCGAGAAAATTAAAATATTCCGTCAGATGTTATGTGTAATTAAAGGAGTGGCAGGCAGGGAATGGGTGACAAGGAAAGAAAATGACATGATCTGGTAAATCAAGAATACGTTTTGCTCCAAAACTCAGGAACAGAGCTGGGACTAGGGTAAAACAAGTGAGGTGCCTAGGGTGCAAGATTTAAGGGGCACTCACTCTTCAGGGTCCAACCCCGCACTTGCTCAATCCTGAGACCGAGAGCCTTCTTAAATTTGCACTCAGTTGCTTCACTCTAGTCCCTTCTCTGCCTAGGAATCAAAAGAGTGCCTCAAAGTGAAAGGAGAAAAGGAAAAAGGAGATATCATCATGATCAAACCAGGAAAGGAAGGGTCTTTTTGAGCAATTTCCCAGGCTTCTTTGGCCCTGTTAGTGGCATGGGGAGAATGCCCTGATATTCTGTAGGGCTCAGATTGTCAAACTCATCTTTGAAGTGCATGAAGGACATTATTTTTAGCATAAAACTCTGTAAGAGATTTGATTTCTATAGATAAAAGTAATTAGTTGAATATATAAAGATTCATAGACTCTCTATGGAAATTATAGCACAGAGATCACTTTGAATCATTAGGAATGAAAAAATATTAAGTGCAACAAGGGATCTGGGATTAGACCCTGGAACAAAAAACAAAAAAAGTAAAAAAAACTGGTAAAATCCAAATAAAGTATAAGTTTAGATAATAGTCATCTACCAATGTTAATTTCTTAGTATGGACAAATGTATTGTGGTTATGTAAAATGTTAACATTAGAACTGCCTGTACTACTTTTGCAATTTTCTAGAAATCTAAAATTATTTCAAAATAATTCATTTGTTTAAAAAAGTCAATCTCTAGTAAATGGAAATCACTGGTGAGAAGGCTTAAACCACAAAGATGCACCCAAAAGAAATGCACATCACTTAAACACAGAGTTCTACATTCAAGAAAATACAAGAAATGCAATTTGTAGAAGATATAAAATGTAACAGATAAACCTACCTAGTGATCGAAGGCCAAACCAGAGTTACAAGAAAAATATCTCAACACCTAAAAAAAAAAAAAAAAAGAAAGAAGTTCATGACAAAGATGAGACTTTCAGTTCTTAAGTGAATAAAAAAATCAACAGCAATCTGGTTATCCGAGCAATGCCTACCAGAGACAGAAGAGAGTGCAAACTAGAATGAGGAATAAAAGGGTTAAAAAGTATTTTGAAAAGCCAGCTTTAAGCAAATCAGCAGGGCCTGATGACATACTTCGAAGAGTACTTAAGGAATTGGCAGGTGTTATTACATAGCTGCTAGCGATTATTTTTGAAAACTCAAGGGGATAAAGAAAGTCCCTGTAGACTGAAAAAGGGTAAATGAAGTGCTCATCTTTTTAAAAAGGGAAAAAGGACAATCCTGGTAATTATAGACCTGTCAGTTTAACTTCAATATCAGGGAAAATATAGAACTTAACATCAATCAATTAGCATCAACTTGAAAAGCACAAAGTATTGAGTGGAAATGAATGTGACTTTTCAAAAGGCAAATTATGCCAGGCCAATTAATTTCCTTCTGTGATCAAGTGGCCACATAGGCAAGGAGAGAGCAATAGCTATAATCTCTTTGACCATAATTAGGGCTAAAAGGTTAACTAAATATGGAAAAAGATTCCTACAGATGACCAGTGCTCTCCATATTCTAAGGCAGTTGAAGCCTGGTTAAAAATCTGAGAAACATGGTAGACCAATGGCCTCCAGAATCATCTCTAACTCCGGATAATCATCCTAAGAACTAATGTTACTTCCATAAAATTATTTCCAACTTGCTCATTCTCTCCAGATCTCATTTTAAAGGTCAAAAGAGAATCTAATATCTATTTCTTCACTAGAAAGAAAACTTTTTTTAAAAGAAGACAATGAAGTAATAGGAAATGCATTAATGCATTTATGATACTGCTCTTTGGCACATATAAGTGAAATGCAGGCTTAATCCATAGCATGTCATTTTCTATTCATTTAGAATTAAGAAAAATAATCTTTTGAATACCTGAGGATAAATAAGTCAAAATTTAATAGGTCTCAAATAAGTCTAGGCATTTCTCCAACTCTTTGAAATTTGATTCCTCTAAACCCATAGGTATCTATAGTGCGCAAATTCTCATCTAAGGAAATTCTAGTTTCTCTGCATATATGAGCAATTTTTAGATCTTCATAACCAGATAAATTAGGACAGGTGCTGTGTTTGCCCTGTACTGGAAGATCTGGGTGAACTCTCATCATCTGGTTGGTCTATCATGTTACCTCAAACCATAATTCAACCCAGAAGATTCAACATGACCTCTGGGGAAGATAAATTATTAACAGTTCACCCAGTCTCACTGCCAGGCTGCTAACCTTTATGCACACAGGAAAAAACATTCTTTACCCACAGGAGGTTTTAAAGCCACAGAGCAATTATGAACACACCTAAGTACAGATGATGCACCACGCACGAGAAGGGGAAACGCTAAAGAAAGAGTTTGACTTCTTTTCAAAGAAGAGCACTTCTCTCATTCTTTTGGGTAATGAAGAAAAATGGGGGCATGGGAATAAGGGCAAGCAAGGGAAGAACACAACAGAGGGGACTGGCTAGTTTTCAGCTGGTCATCCGTATGCAGCAATGGAGAAGCAGGTCCGAATCAGCGGCTACATCCGAGCACTAGAAGGACCAAGAATCTAGTGTCCTAATCCTCAGAGATCAGGTTACCGTCAACAAAGCCAAGAGAAACTGGATTTTGGCGAATTTTGATAAGGATTTTATTGGGCATTTGCTCCACTAAAATAAGCCCTTCTGACTTAAGTGTGCCCTAGAATGTTCACTCCTTTGCTTTCGTTTTATCCACATTAAGTACTTATTCGTGACCATGTCTTTCTTCCAAGTAGCTCCCCAACTCCAGCTTACCTGTATAGATAGAGGATTTGAGCTCTTGGGAACCTATCCCTAAAAATGTGCGTAAACACACACACACACACACACACACACACACACACACACNCACACACACACACACACACACACACACACACACACACACTACTCCCAAGTCCCTTCTTTCTGAGCCTCATTAACGGACAAGGTGTGAGAATAACAACATCCTTATCTTGAAAAGAATGAAAGCACTTAACTAAAAACATTTCACATAAATGCTGGAAATTATAGCTACACAAAGCAAATACAAAATTCAACTTTGTTTGGCTCACGACAGAAATCTCATCACTTTCCCCCAGCCACATACACTGGATATTTAGGCCAAGAATTCAGCTTTTCTTTGCCTCAGATGTCTTTTGCCTGGTGACCATTGTGGTCCATTTTCTCTGTCTTCTCTAGTCTGAGGCATTGAGGGTGAAATGAACTTCCTGGAGAGCCGGAAACAGTAAATCAGATTGAACTAACACAATCAGCTGTTGACTTTCTGGTTCTGAGCTGGACTGAGCCTCCCTTATCTGTGCTGCCCCCCACCTACTGTTTAGATTTTCTCTCTTTTGGGTCCCAGCTCTTAATTAATCTTATTAAAACTCCATCTCTCTAGTTACTCAGACCAAAACCTTTGAGTCATCCAACCTTGGATGACCTTCATCTCCCACCATCCCACAGCAGCAAATCCTGTGGGCTCTACTTTCAAAACATACCTAGACTCAAACCACTTCTCCCACCTTGTGCTGCTGCCACCTTGGTCCACGCCATCATCCTGTCTCCTGCATTTTTGCAGCAGCCTCCTCACTGGTGTCCCTGCGTCTGCTTCCCTGTAGTTGATTTTCAATAGAACAGCCAGCATGTCCTTTGTAACATCTAAAGGAAATCATATCACCCTTCTGCTCAGTACCTTCCAATGGCCTTTCATCTTCCTGAAAGGAGACGTTACAGTCTCTAGAATGGCATATATGGCCCTAACGGACCTCACCTCCCTTTCCTTTCTCACCTGGTACCACTGTCCCCCTTATTCTCTCTCTGCTCCAGCCAAAACAAAGTGGCTCCTCAAACACCACCGGGATCCTCCATCTCCAGGCCTTAGCACGTGCTGTTATCTCTCCCTGGAGTGTTCCTGCTGTAGCTTCCCACCAGGCTCCTTCCCTGCCTCCTTCAGGTCCTCGCTCAAACATCACCTTCTCAATGTGGTCCTCCATGGAAACACTGAATTCAAAATTGCAGCTACCTCCATCCTGGCATTCTCATCTTCCTCCCCTGCTTTACTCCCCTCCATAGCACATTTGCTTTTAATGCATTATATAATTTACTTGTTTAATTTGCCACCCCCTTTTCTACCCCACTCCCCCCATTAGATTCAAACTCCGTGGATGTAGAGATTCTGTTTTATAAACCTCTGTATCCCCATTACCTAGCTAGTACAGTGCTCAATACATACATAGTAGGTGTACCATAACATTTGCTGAACAAATTAAATGAAAATATCATATCTACACAACAGCTACTATGTTAATATTCATGGCATCTTCATTTATAATAGCCCAAAACCACAACAATCCAAATATTTATCAACAGATGAACTGGTGAACAGATGAACAAAATATGGTATATTCATACTATTCAGCAACAAAAAAAAGCAGAATACTGATTCTTGCTAGAGCCTGGATGAACCTCAAAAACATTATGCTGAGTGAAAGAAGCTAGACACAAAAGATGACATTTTATACAATTCTATTTATATGAAGTGTCTGGAAAGGGCAAATCCATAGAGGCAGAAAGCAGATTAGTAGTTGCCTGGAGCTGGGGGTGAGAACGGAAGTGACAAATGGGCATGAGGGAAATTTTTTTTAATTATTTTTTTATTGTGAAATACACATTTTTTAGAATTAGTTTCAGCTGTACAACACAGTGCAATAGTTATACTTTTTACCCCTCGAAGTGACAACCCCTCTCACCCAATCCGCCGCCCCACTTCCCCCCGCAATATCATACATATCTATTACAGTTCCCGTGACTCTACTCCCACACTATACTCCACATCCCGTGAATATATATGTATATATTCACTTATAGTTGACATACAATATTATACAACATCAGCTTCAGGTGTACAGTGCAGGGATCAAGCCTCTACCCCATCCATGATGCGGTCTCCCTAGCAAGATATGTGACCATCTGACACCCTACAAAATATTTACAACATTATTGATTATATTCCTCGAACTGTCTTTCATGTCCCTGTGGCAATATTGTAGTTACGTATTTATGCTGTCTAATCCCTTCCCCTTCTCCCTCATCCTCACCCCTTCCCAACTAGCAACCATCAGTTGTTCCTCTACATCTCTGAGACCATTTCTGTTTACTTTGCTCTTTCATTCAGTTTTTTAGATTCCACATATAAGTGAAATCATATGGTATTTGTCTTTCTCCGACTGACTTATTTCACTTAACATAATGTTCTCTAGGTCCATCCATATCATCGCAAATGGTACGATTTCATTCTTCTTTATAGCGGAGTAATACTCCATTGAGTAAATATACCACAGTTTCTTAATCCAGTCATCTACCGATGGGCATTTCGGTTGTTTCCAAGTCTTGGCTATTGTGAATAGCGCTGCAATAAACATAGGGGTGCATATATTTTTTCAAATTAGCATCTTGGGTTTCTCTGGATAGATACCCAAGAGTGGAATTGCTGGGTGATACAGTAGTTCCATTTTCAGTTTTTTGAGATACCTCCATACTGATTTCATGAGGGAATTTTTTGAGGTGATTGAAATGTTCTAAAACTGGATTGTGAAAATCATCACACAACTCTGTACACTTGCTACAAATCATTAAATTGTACACTTGCAATGGTTGAATTTTATAATATATAAAGTATACCTCAATAAACTGTAAAAAAAGAAGACAGTTAATTTTTTAAAAACCTGAAAGTACTCTGTTAATGAGACCAAGGCCACAAGCTCAGATTCTTGGGAACCAATGAGATTGCTTATGCTCTATTTGATTTCCTTCTCTCTTTCAATACCTAGCTGTGTATGAATCTCTAATCTAGGCCCTATAGGAGCACACATGGCCCCTGCCCTCCAGGGGTTTATAATCTACTTACAAGATACAATGCATAGAGATCATTACAACGCAAGGCAGAATGTGAAATGCCATATTACTGGACATACCAATAAAGTCTATTGTATTGCTGCAAAGACATCTTTGCAGGGAAAATGGGAAGAAGAGGATTTGGACAGGGTTTTAAAGAATACAGAGGAGGATAATAAGCAGAGATGGGATTTAAGGGATAGCCACAGGCCCTCTCTCTTCGTCCACCTCTGTTTCACATGTCATCAGGGATGTTGGGCAAGAAAATGTGCAAAGGCCTCAGCTGTACTTGATAAACAACTCAGGGATGTGTCCTTCAAGCAGAATATTTGATACAAAGTAGGTGCTTAACATATGTTTTTTAATTAATTAATTAATGAAAATGTAGGATGGCTTTAGCAGCACTTGAGATGGATTGTGGATTGGTAGGGAGAGATTTTCTCTCTCTCTCTCTCTCACACACACACACACACACACACACACACACACACTCAGCATCTACAATGTCATATCTTCCTTCAGGATGAGGAGACAAAGTCAGTGCCCAGATGTGCCTGAACAATATCTCAGCTGCCCATTTCCCACCATTTCAGAAAGCTGTTTCCCTAAGAGTTTACCCTTTTATATGGGCATTTTTTAATAATCAAGTTTAGTCCAAAAACTGTGACCAGAAATCCATTGCCTTCCAGGTCAATTGTGTTATCTTTATATGTGAAGACAAAACATAAGCATATTATCATGTGTATCTTTATACTACCCTCTGGGTCCTTTATGTGTATGTTTGGACTTCTCACCTAAATAAGAGGAATGGTAGATCTAAATAGTAGGAAAGAACTATGGGTTTTTTTGTTCTTTTAAATCCTTCTTACAGAGTGGAAATACAAAGTGATGTTTCATTGTGAATAGAGTGAAATGTTTAATAAGTGCTCTGTAGATGAAAAGATAAAAGGATGGATAGATGGATGTGAACGGTTGAACAAATGAAAAAAGTCAAAGAATGAAAGCATTCTTAGTGACAATCTAAAGCCTTTTCTGTGTATTTGATCTCAGTTGCAGAATAAGAAACAAGCATTAGCATTCGAGGAATTACAGATGGAGTTTGAGCCCAGTAAACAGTGTCATCTGAGACAACTCCAACAACTCAAGAAAAAATTGCTGGCCCTTCAGCAAGAACTGGAGTTTCGCACAGAAGAGTTGCAGACTTCCTACTGTTCCCTCCTGCAGTATCAGTCCGTCCTAGAGAAGCAGACTTCTGACCTGGTTCTTCTTCACCATCACTGCAAACTAAAAGAGGATGAGGTATAGCTAGAATTACTATGGAAAGGTCCCATATGCCCATGTACCTACTGAAATCAGGCCAAGCCTACTAGAAAACAAACAAGGGACTTACAAAGAGAGCTTCGCAACATCTTGAGCAGGTTTTATCAACTTTCCCTCTTTCATTCTTGATCTTTTTGAAGCTGAGCAGAGGGAACTAAACAGAGTGACATAATTGGGTGAGAGCTCCAGTATTAATGTATGTGGGGTATGTGGCATGTGTGTGTGTGCGTGCACGCACTTGTGTGCGTATAATGTGCATGAAAGTCCATCATTTCCATTCTATTACCATTGCAATTTAAATGCAAAAGACTTTAGGTCTCTGAGGGTTCTATAAAGGCATAAGGTCCATTAAATGAATCATTTTCAGAAAAACCAGGTTTTGATAATATATAAATTCAGCCTGAATCAATCATTAAGAGTACCGGATTGGTTTTTTTTCAGACTGGAATTTTAGATCATTCAGACTTAGCTTAAGAATATTGTGGACATTCATTTCTATTCATGTCCCAGGGTAGTATTTTTTAAACCAGAGAGCAGCATCCTTGTGAAATCCCAAGTAAATTCCAAAGACTAAAGCTATAGAAGTGAAACCATTTGAGCAGTGGTAGCACTAGCAGCGGTAAAACCATGGTTCTAAGTAATGGGACAGGCAGCCTCGAAGGCATTGCTTCCTTTGCCTTTTAAGATAAAATTCCAAGGACTGTCTTGGATGGTGCCGTTGCTTAAGGACATGGAATTTTTTAAGAGGGAGTATTATAGCCAATGAGTATTGGCTAAAAGAATTGAGTGGGAAAGGAACAGAGAAAAGAATGGTGAGTGCCAAGGGGATATAAGCAGGCCACTGACAGCTTCTGTTATAAACATTTGAATATAAAACATTCCTTTCCTCTTCTCTGTACCTAATAAACACCCCAAACTAGATGCTCCTTTCATAAGAAAAATCTCAAATGGCAGACAGCAAATGTAATTAGCTTACACCAATGGAACATGTTCTATCCAAATTCTGCGCTGAACTGTGTAAACCAAAATCAGCCTTCCTTGGTATCTCCCCTGCTCTTACTCCTTCAATACATATAATTCAAGCTGTACAATCCAGCGCTCTCCACTATGTACCATTGTTTGCTCCTTTTAAATCATATCTCCCCCTAATTGTAACAGTTTGTAAACTCTGAGTGAGGAGCCAATGACTTATAGGTATACATCACCTCGGCACCCAGGATTGCTCATGAGCATTCAAAAAATATGTCAGACGGCAAGCTAATTAATTGATTAGGAAGAAAAGGAATCTAAATAAGGATCGTACAAGTCCCAGAGGAACTTCGGGTCATGTTCCTCTACTCTCACTAGGGAACTTTGCTGACACGAACCTGGGTGCACCAGATGCTCCACACTTTCTAAATTAGACCTCTAGGGACTACCTAGGAAAGGAAGAATACTGGTATTTCAAGCCCTTTAAAAAAAAATGGAGCTATACAAATTTATTCCTATTAATCAACTAACAAGTCTTTATTGAGTTCTTACTACATGCCAGACAGAATGGGACATAGATAATGGCCCCTGCCTTTAAGAAGATTACTATCTAAATAGGATGGTCTCTTTTATTTCTAATCATTAACTTTCTGATAGTATATATTGTACCTTTTAGGTCTGTGCTGGGCCTGTTCTGTGTATCTGTGTTCCTTGAAATGAGTTAAGATATGAGACTCCTGTGCGTGGGCTCTTACGGCCATATCCTTTCCTCATTAGAGGTTTCTGCGGGTTCAGTGTGGTTTCATTCCTACACCAACAGGTGATTCTCTATGAGGAGGAAATTGGAAATCATAATGGGAACACAGGGGAGAAGCTCCATTTGGCACAGGAGCAACTCGCCTTGGCCGGGGACAAGATCGCTTCCCTAGAACGGAGCTTAAACCTCTACAGGGATAAATACCAGACCTCCCTAAGCAACATTGAGTTACTGGAGTGCCAAGTGAAGATGTTGGAAGGGGAGCTCAGCGGGATCATTGGTCAGGTAAGATTTCATCTAAACCACTCAACCCAGGAGCTATTATATAACAGTCCCAGCCTCCTCCACAGGAAGGAAACCCAGACTTTCAACTAGATGTGGTTCCATCCCCTGAAGTTTGTAGCCCTCAGCTTTGAATGTCCAGCCTTCACATATTTAAGATTGTTCCTGAGGAATTTTGAGGCTCTTCATTAATATAGAAAGCCACCACTTCACATAAGGCAAAAAGTGAATTACCAAATGAATTCTGCAATTTTCCATGTTCTCATGGGGAGCTTGTGAGGGACTGTTGTAGTTTACAGGACTCATGCAAAGCATGGCTTCAGGATCAGGAGGAGAAAGCCATGAAACAGAGAAAAGACGAGCCAAAATGCCTGAATTCATTGTCTCTTTTCTTTTCATTGCTTTTTAAAATTGCACAAGTAATACGATATAGGCTCTCTAGATATGGCGATTAAATGTGAAAGTCCACCTTCAGCCTCCCCTGCTCCACTCTCCCCCTAGGCAATCACTCAAATAATGTGTTGGGAATCTTCTCCAGCCTTGTTCTGCACAGTTACATATATACATAGTTAGGATTTTCTCTTTACATAAATGGGTCATTTTATAAATGTGATTCTACAACTTGCTTTTTAAACGTATCCTAACTTCCTTTAGTTACTACCATGTATTCTATAGCATGACTACACCATCTACTGACCTTTGTCTATTACAAACAAGCTGTAAGGAACATCCTCATTTTTATGGGGTAATTTCCTACTGTGGGCCTCCTAGACCAAAGGATATGCTTATTTTGAATGTTCAAAGATACTTCTCAATTTCATATACCAAAAAAGTTTCTATCCATTTACATTTTTATCAATAATAATCAAGCGAGTTTATCTCCCCACACTCTATATATTTTCAATCTTTTTAAGGCATACTAAACTGATGGATGAAGACAAAACAGGTTTTCTCATTACAATTTTTGTTTCCTTGAATTCTAATAGTTGTGGATTGGCTTCTCCAGTAAGGAGGCTTTGAGACAGATTAGCATGCAGGACGTTTTTAGAGAGAGCTCTTGGGACTGACACCTGTGAAAGGAAGGGGATGGAAGCAGCGTTGGCCAGAGGCAAAAGCTGAGCTGTGATGCAGTCCCCACAAAGGCCTCGGCCAACTCCATGGGAAGCTCCGGGGCCGGAGGGCCCTTCGCAGTGTTCCTAAGCTGGGGAGAAGGGAGCAGGCCTTTATACTTCCATTTTGATCAGTTATGGCTGTGAGTTATATGACCTTGAGCAAAAGTTTTCTGCTGTCCAGGCAATCCCCAAAAAGATCTGACATCCGAGGGGCTGTCTTAGGGCAGCACTCTAGGAGCTGAAGGGTGACTCCTTTATTGCTGAGGGATTTGGGAGACTCATCACTGTGCCCACCACACTAATAAAGTATTGAGCACTGTTTGTAAGCATATCATGTGAATGTCTGCTTTATGCATTACATGTTTAAATCCTTAACCTATTAGGTTGTTAGTCTCTTTTGTATTGATTGATAGGAGCGTCTTAATACTGGGGGTGTCAAAAAATGTATACACATGACTTGTGTTCATCTTTTGTTACCAGTATATATTATTACAATTTTAATACAGTTTTTTCCTTTCTTAAAATGTGTATACATTTTTTGGCACCCTCTGTATATTACAGGTAATAATGCTTCATTGCATATGGTATAAATATTTTCCCCCAGTTTGTAGCTTTTTAGTTTATGAATGGTATTTTTCACCATACAGACTTCCTTAATTTTTATGGAGTTGAATCGCTCCATCCTTCTTTGTAAGTTCTAGGTTTTTATGTCTCCCTTTAGGGAGGCCTTCTCTATCTCCAAGATTATAAAAATTTGTAACTTTTTTTAACACTTTTCTAATTTTGTTTCTTTAGTTTTATTGTCAGTCTATCTAGAAATTTTATTTATTGACTTGTCTATATTTCGTGTATACATAAGGAGATAAGGCTACAACTTCATATTTATCAAAATGATTCTCCAGTTGTCCCAACTCTATTTACTGAACATCCCTTTGACTACTGATTTGAAATGCCAGAAGAGTAAATATACCAATTCTTCTGTACCCATGTGGCCCTTTCTGAAATATATATATATATATATATATATATATATATATATATATATATATATATATATATATATAATGTTTGTTGTTGTTGTTTTTTAATCTATTTGCCAGTTCCTGAACCAGGGTCAAGGTTATTTAGTAATGTAACCTGATAGTATGTTTTGATATGTTTTGATAGCTTCTTTTAGGGCAAGTCCTCCTTCACTGCTCTTTCCTTTCAGATATTTCTTGGCTATTTCTGTATATCTTTTCTCAGTAAAATTTAGATTTATGAAGGCTTACTTTCATATTATATATTTTGGGGAAATCAGCATACCCTATGGAACATGACATGCTTCTGCTTTTTTTCAAGTTTTTTTTGTATGTCCTTCAGGAACATTTTACACTTTGTATGTCTCAAATATTTCTTGCTAAGTTTATTTCTAGATATATTAAAGTTTTATTAGTTTTACAAATAAGGTCCTCACTTAATTTTATTAATTATTACTGATGTAAAGGGAAACTCTTATCCTGGCCACCTTATTGAACTCTCTTACCTGATTTTTTAAGATGACTGTCATTTATTTTTCTAAATTGAGTTCCTTTTCAACATTTGTATAACTTATTTTCCATTTTACCACACTGACCAGAACCCCCAGAAGAGTGTAGAATTATAGCGTTTTTGCCTTGCTCCTTACTTTAAATGAAATGTTTCTAGTGTTTCACCATTAAATATAACACCTGTTCATGGCTGCTTGTTAATAGCCCTTTTTCAAGTTGAAGGTGTGACTATCTATACAAGAATTTTTATCAGGAATGAATGTTGAATTTAATCAGAAGATTTTGTTAGCATCTATCAAGGTAATCATAGAGTTTTTTCCTTTAATGAAGTGGGTTAAACTAGATTTTCATTTGTAGAACAATCCCTATATTCCTAGAATAAACCCTACTTGATCATGATATATTATTATTTTAATAATAATATAATATACCAGTATGTAGTAATGAACTGCTATATTAAATTTGTTAAATTTTTTGTTTGCATCTGTTTTCAGAAATAAGATTAGTTTGGTGGATTCAATTTTTGTGCTGTCAACTCATATTGGCGCCTGGATTATGCTTCCCTAATATAAATGAGTTGGAAAGCTTTTCTTTTCTTTTTTAATCTCTGGATCTGTTATATAACATATAAAATGTGTATTGCTTCCAGATTACTACTACAATCGACTTCTACTCATTACTCAGCAGTATACCCCGCCTCTTGTACTTGTCCTTTTGCTGTAATAATTCCCTGTTAATTCTTCTACAAACCATTGTAGGTGGTAAAATTACTCAGTATTTCCATGTCTGAACAAGATTTATTTTGCTACCATTCTTGAATGCTAGTTTGGCTCAGTATACAAACTTTCAAAAGCACCTTCCTTTAAATCTTTAAAGGTATTACTGCATTGTCTTATACCATGCGGTGTTAAAAAGAAATTGTTAGATCCCGATCAGTTTCTCATTTTTTATAAGTTCCCTGTTTTATCTTTGAACTCTGGAGGCTTTTTAGGCTCAGGGGATTTTTAATTTATTTTTCATTAAACCTCTCAACACTTAACTGACCCTTTGAAGATCTACATTTTTCTACAATTTAGGAAATTTTTTTTCTGTTACTTTAAATTAATTTCTATTTGTCATCTTATAGCATTAAAAAAATATTGAAACTTGTAGATAGCTTCTTCCTGTTTCTTAACTTTCCTATTGTTTTCCATTCCTTCGCCTACTTATGCACTCAATTATTTGTAAGAACATTGTTTATGGTCAATTTTAGACTTCTGACTAACCCTCCTACAGCTTGCTCATGGGCAGCCTTCATGCTCGGTGAGCGTGAAGTATATCTCACTTTGCCTGAAAAAGCCCAGTTCATAGACAAAGGACCTACCATCAAAACTAGAACTTTTTGCTCTTTTTTTTAATTATCTGCATCAGTTCACCCCATTATTAGTGCAGACCAACAAGCAGGCCATAACCTCTGTGTTTGATTTCAGATGATCTAGGAAAAGACATTTTAAAAATTGTTCTAGGAAAACAGGCACCCTCATGCTGAGTGTCAACTGGTACAATTTCTTTGAGGGACAATTATGTAGTATCTATCACAGTTTTAAATACTTCTTAGCAGTCCTATGAATTTAATCTACACATATACCAGAAAAGACACTCAAATATTCATGTGCAAAAATATTCATTTCACCTTAGTTTTAGGGGGGGAAAAAACTTGAAAGCAACCTTTATTCCCATCAGTAGGAGACTGTATAAACACATTTAAAAGCAATTTAAAAGAACAAGATAGAAGCACATGTACTAACATGAACAAATTCTAATTGTTAAGTGAAAAAATATAGTTTCAAGTTTTAAAAAGACAACATAATATTATCTGCCATATACAGTTTCATTTATATGTATGTAAATGTATAGATAAAGTTCTAGAAGGCTATGCACAAATTGTCATCCCTGGAGAATGTAGTGAGGATGGGATTAGAGGTGATGGGCAAAGAGAAATTTAGACTTTCCTGTAATGTTGCAACGTTTTAGAAAGATAATATATACGCATATTACCGTGCAATTTGAAATTAATTTTTAGTAAGACAGATCTACAAGTAACAATGTTGTCAAGTGAAAACATAATGGTTAGAAGAGTGTATAGAAGACTTTCATTTGTGTAGGAAAAAATTAGGGGGTTATATATATACATGTATGCATAAAATATTTCTGGAAAGATCACCCAAAACCCTGGTAATAAGGACTGTGATAGAGGAGGGGCCCTGAGTCATAGAGGGCCCAGCGGGAGGAAGACTGACTTTTCAGTGCATTCTCTCATGAACTGTTTGAACTTTGTACCATGTGTATAGACTTGTTAATTTTTTGCTGCTGTTGTTAAGAAAGTTATGATTCACATATATGAACATAAACTTTTAGAATATAGGTCTAGATATTTTTCACGCTCATAACATTCTGAAGTTAACTCAAAAACTATGAACAAAGCCACCCATTATTTTTAAATGTGCCAGGAACCTGAGAACAAGGGTGATCATTCAAAGGTGCGTATATACACTTCTCCCTGCATGATTCAAGAGCATCAGGAGACCCTGAAACGGCTGTCTGAAGTCTGGCAAAAGGTCTCTGAACAGGATGATCTAATCCAGGAACTTCGAAATAAGCTAGCCTGCAGTAACGCTTTGGTAAGTGCCTTCTTCTAGAACATCTTTCTGAGACACCCAAAATAAAGCCAGGAGGCAAAAGAGTCGCCTCAAGTAATATCTTCCACCAAGACTCTTCAAATGTCTTTGATATACTTGCTCCTGCCTTTTGTTCATATTCTCCATGGTATACATCCCGTCAACACACATTAAGTTCAAGATGTGTAAAGAGACTTAAAATCTTTCACACAACCACCTGCATGCCCATCAGTAGGGTAATGGTTAAAGTGATTGGGAAATGGTTAGAAAGATCCATATTATGGAATAACATGAAGCCAAGAGAATGGATTAAGCAGATCTGTAAGGGCTACCTGGACAGATGCTTGGGACATATTGTTGAGAGTAAGGTGCAGAATCTTAGATATAGTTCAATTCCACTTTTGTTTTTTAACATCTTCAATCATGATATAGAAGTATATACTGGAAATTGCCAGTATGTCCCTCCCACTTAGTGGAAGTGAGAGAGGGGAAAATAAGTGGAGAGGAAATTTTTACTTCTTATTTTTGATGCTTAGGTTTTATTTGAATTATTCTCAATAAGCAAGAACAAAAATGTCATGGTTTTTTTAAATTTTAAAAAAAGTATGTAGGGCCAGCCAAGTGGCTTGTTGGTTAAGAGTTGGCTTGGGAGCACCAGCTCTGAGCAGCAGGGCCGTCAGTTCAGACTCCACATGGGCCAGTGATGCTGTGCCCTCTACAGCTAAGATGGTGAACAACAGTTCTACCTGGAGCTGGGCTGCCGTGAGTCACCAGCGATGGCGTAGGCTGCAGTGGGTCTGCAGTGGGCTGCCATAAGCTGCCGTAAGTGGCTGGCAGCCGGTGTGAGCTGCCGTGAGCAGCCGTCCAATGGCCAGCAAGTGATCTGCCTCAGCCGGAAAGAGTGCAATGGTCACAATACCAACATGGGCCAGTGAAGCAACGTCCTCCAAAATTAGACTAAAAAACAAAAGGACAGCAACTTATCTGTTCCCCTTCTCCGATTCCCCAATGCTATTCCCTCCCCCCAATTCCCCAATAAAAAATTTTTAAAACTATGTACACATTCACCCATTCCATAAAAAACTTCCTTCTTTAATCCTTGAACTTTGAACCCCATCTTCTGCTAGATTAGTTGCATCTTTCCATCACAGCCCCTAAAGAACCTTCTTCTGCCTAATACATTGGACCACACAGAGGATCAGGAGGGAGTCCAAAATGTGGCCACTGACAGACTCAAGACAAATCATTGTCTATGCGGTAGCGAACTTCAATGTAAGACTGAGAATATAACTCCCTGCCCATACCAATCCCACAGGAAGTGCATGATGAATTATATAATGCTCCAACAATCTTAGGCTGATACAAGGAACAGCCTGCTAAAACAGCACTCAGTAATAAACGCAATACATTGATCATGCAGCATAACTGACCTGTGCCCATTTGCAGGTGCTGGAGCGTGAAGAGGCTTTGATAAAATTACAAGCAGACTTTGCTTCGTATACAGCCACTCACCGACATCCTCCTAGCTCCTCAGAAGATTGTGAAGACATAAAAAAGGTGGGAGAACTTTTGCTTGTTTGTGCCTGGTGAGTCAGGCCAATTTGGGTTTGCTTCTGGGTTTTCCTGCTTATTTTTAAATTTTATATTTTATTTTAAATTTGTGTGACTTTGGTTGGCCCTGAAACAAGGATACCGTATATAATATATGCCAAGCCCCAAGTGTGTCTGGCAGCATTAGATTGGAATTTTGGAATTGAATTGAGGAATTCCACCTTCTTTTTAATGCACTTCCAACAGTACACCTAAACACAACCCCTGTTGGCTTGCTAGATTCCGAAGGGCCATTCCAACCTTCTAGTTTCTGGTTGGAGTTGAAAAGTAGCAAATTTAGGGAAGATTATTAATTCACATTCACTCCCGTTTTTTGAAAACTTGATGTTTTCAAAATTCAAGCCATCTCAAGAGTTGATTGTAATAATGACTAAGCATTTAAATCATGTAAACAAATAGCAAGATTTGACCAACCAACAGTAGATACTAGGTTAAGTTCCCTCCTAAGCAAATCGTGCCTGAACTTGACATACAAGGCAAAGCCAGCCACATAAGGCCATGCTGTGGGCTGGTGAGGGCAGCCTGCGGATGCTGAAATAGGGGCAAAGGTGGGAGGGGGTGGGCAGAGAGAGTAGACAACACATATGTGCTTTCCAAAGGGTCCTCTAGCAGGGGAGCAGAAACTCTTCTCTTTCCAGGACTTTCTGATCCCAGAAAGTTTGAATGAATGAATGAGGGATCAATATTTGGGGTTCCTCCTTGGATATCTGTCAATATTTATTTTATTTTTTTATTTTTCAATTATACTTCACATTCAATATTATTTTATATTAGTTTCAGGTGCACAGCATAGTGATTAGAAATGTATGTAATTTATGAATAGATTCCCCCCATAAGTCTAATACACACCTGGCACTATACATAGTTATTATAATATTTGTCAATATTTATTTTAAAGGTCAGTTCCATGTTATTCACATCCTGACCTACAGCAAGATCTCATAACCCTCCTTTTTTATTTTTGTCTGAATAATGTCTTTATTTCTCCCTTAACGCTTTCATTTTTTGATAGTGGTAAAAAACATGACATTAAATTTACCACTGTAACCACTTTTAAGCATCCAGTTCAGTAGTGTTAAGTACATCCACACTGCTGTGCAACAGATCTCTAGAACTTTTTCATCTTGCAAAAGCAAAACTCTACATCCACCAAACACTAATTCCTCTTTAACACTCCATTTTTTTTAAATGACACAGACTTTACCAAGAAACAGATTATACCTTCCTCCGCCATTTTCTATATCCTATCCAGCGCCTTCATGGCACCTGGATATTCTGTTAGGAATGGAACCATTCACATCACAATTGATGCTTGCAGTCCTCTCTGCTCCACAGACCTGGCATAGACTGGGCCTTTGAGTCTTTGCAGTGCCTACCTCCGGATCATGTGGTGGCTGCCCTGTATTTCCCCAGCTATCCCCTGTCTCCCTGCTGCAGCCCTCCCTCACTGTCAACTCTGAAATCACATACCCTTCCCCTTCAGGGTAGAAGTCAAAGTTCCTGCTGAGGGAATACAAGCCCCACGTGATGTGACTGGCCCCTAGCTTCCTCACCTCGTCTCCTCCTCCTCTCCCTATCACTTGCTCCACTGTAATGACATGGCTTCCTCCATGTTCCCTCCCTGAGGCCTTGTCACTAGCTAGTCCCTTTGTCTGCAAAGCTCTTCCCTCAGACACCTGCAACATGGCTCACGCCCTCACCTCCAGCACATCACTGAGAAGGCCACCTTCTCAGTGAGGCCAACCAATCCATCCTATTTAATATTGCAGCCCCACGTCCCCCCACATCCCATCACCTCCATTCCCCTTTTGCTGTTCTGCTTGTTTCTTCCATAGATTTTATCAACTTTGAACATTTTCTGTAAGTCATCACTTATTATGCTCTTTGTCTGTCTCACGCCACCAGAAGGTCAGGTCCATGGGAGCAAGGATTTGTGCCTGTGTTGTTTGCAGCACCCAGGACAACACCTGGCACATAGTAGGTGCTCTATCAATGACACTGATTGTTGCAGGGAAAGGAAGAAATGGCTTCTTTTGTGCACATTCCGTATGAGTGTGAGGAGTCTACCACATCCTTTTTTTTTTTTAATTCTCTCCTCCTGTTTTTTATAAATTGAAGTTTTTTATAATTGACAGACCATAAAATTCATCATTTAAAGTGTACACTCAGTGGCTATTAGTGTATTCACAGAATTGGGCAACATCACCACTAGTTCCGGAACATGTTCTTCACTCCAAAAAGAAACCCATACCCATGAGCAATCACTCCCCATCCTCCCTCGCCCAACCCCTGGCAACCACTACCCTGCTTTCTACCCTACGGGTTTGCTTGTTCTGGATGTTCAGCATCTTATAAAGCATCTTTCCCCCGTGTTCTCGTCCTGCCCTGCCCTTCTTCTGTCCGCACAGATACTGAAGCACTTGCAGGAGCAGAAAGACAGCCAGTGCCTGCATGTGGAGGAGTACCAGAACCTCGTGAAGGACTTGCGCATGGAGCTGGAAGCCGTGTCGGAACAAAAGAAAAACATCATGAAGGGTAAACGTGGTGGGGGGTGGGGGGTGGGAGACTGGGGGGCTGCGGGGGACGGAGCCAGAGGAAGCCAGAACCCACCTCTGAGGAAGAAGCGCTGTGTCTCCTCCCACGGTAGACATGATGAAGCTGGAGCTGGACCTGCACGGGCTGCGGGAGGAGACTTCCGCCCATGTGGACAGGAAGGATAAGGAGGTGGTCATCCTGCAACGGCGGCTGCAGGAGCTGCAGATGCAGTTCACTGAGACCCAGAAGCTCGGTTTGAAGAAAGACACGGTAAGACCAGGAGCTACCTCAGCAGAACCACCAACAGGGCTGGCGTGAGGCCAGGCCTTGGCCAGGTGGGGTGGGTTCGGCAGTTCTGCACCCACTGGGATTGCCTGGGGAGCATCAACACCTGTGCTGTGGGGCTGTGGGCTCCTGAGGCCCAGAGACGAGCCTGAGCACATCTTTGGTATTTCTCTAAATGAATGAATGAAAGTGAATGAATGAATGGCTTATCCAGGGAGCTTGATAGAGGTGTTGACTCTATAAGAAAGAGGTCCTTCCTCAGCCTTGCAAGGTAGAGAGTCTGGAACACACCTGCGTTGTTCCCTTGCTTTTGTTGATGCTTGATAGTGGAAAGAAATATTATAAAATAATATGTTGCCTTATTAAGAATATGAAGTGAATTTCAATTTTAAAAATTACAGATATCTTAGAATATGCAAATCAGTCATTTTGGAACTCTTAATGGAGCTATGCCCTAGATCTGTAGTTGCCAACATAAATCAAGGTCCTGGAAGTCTGGAAATGAAACCAAGGACAGAAAGGTTGTGAAAGCAATGCAAGCTTTTGTATTCAGTACTATCCAGCTCTTACTTTTATCAGAGTAGGAATAATCCAAATGACTGGTCATTCACACCTCCTATTGCAAGGTACAGAGGTGACCCACCAGTCAAAATGGAGGTGTTTGGAGAGATGACAAGAAGAAGAAGCAAGGTGTCTGGATGATCAGCTTTGAGTCATTCATATATTCATCCAACAACTATCTTTGAGCCCTTATGATATGCCAAACACTGTTCTAGGCACTAGGAATATAATAAAACATGAAGCATCCCTACTCTCATGGAGCTTACATTCCAGTGTGGAGAGACTCAATAAACAGATAACAAAATTAATATGTAATATAATGTCAGATACTGATAAATTCCTAAAACAGCTTGGCGGCTGTTTTACACAGGGTGGTCAGGGAAGGCCTTTGACAAAGTGACATAGGGAAGAGATTGGAATGCAGTGAGGGAGCCACCCAGGCAAAGGTCTTGAGGAAGAATATTCCAGTGAGAGGGAACAGCAAGTGCAAAATCCCTCAAGTGGGAGTCTGCTTGGAGTGTTCCTGGAGACCAGCTAAAGCAGAGAGGGGTGGGGGTGGCAAGAGGTGAGGTCAGCCTGGTAGCTAATGACCAGATCATGAGCATCCTTGGGAGGCCCTTTTTGTAAGTGAGGTGGAGTGGACAGTTTTGAGCAGGGGCGTCTGACTCGTATTTTTAGAGGCCCCCTCTCTGGCTGCTGGAGTGAGAACAGCATGAGGGGAGCCAGGGAACCAAGGTAGGAGGCCATTGCAGTATCCAGGCAAGAGAAGACGGTGGCTGGAAGAGGGCTCAGGACAACCTCTGACTGACTCCACCCTGCCTCTCTTCAGACCTTTCTTAGCATGAACACTTTGCTTTCCTCAGCTCCTCCAAGAGAAAGATGAAATGCTGCACGAGCTAGAGAAGGAACTGGCACAGGCTCAGACCATGCTCATGAAGAAGGAGGTGGAGTTGGAGAAGCAGCAACTAATGGCAACAGAACTCGAAATGGCCATCCAGGAGGCGAAGCAGAATAAGTGCAAGGTGGAGTGTGGGGCCCTGCGAGCTGAGATCCAGAAGCTAAAGGACTGTCTCGAAGATGCCCAACAGCAGCAGAGGCTGGCCGGTGAGGCCCCAGCAAGCACCAACCCCACCACACTGCCAGCACGTGGGGCGAGAGCAGCCCCTTCTCTCTCTAAAGCCACTTCCCTCCACTGTCTCACTCCAAACCTTCCCGTGATCTCATCTCTCATCTCAGCAGTTACGACCGCCCGCTTGAACTCCTTCACTCACACCCACCCTCACCTTCTCTCTGGAACCTTCTCCACAGAGCAGGTGCTCGGCTGGGGACAGTGAACTGCCCACTGTTTTCTCAGCAGCTCAGATGAAGATCCTCTCCTTTTCTTGCCTCGGGGAGGACAGGGCTCTGTCCTGTGCTTCTTTGCACCAGACACCTCTCCCATCTTCTCCAGGACCTTCATCACCCAAGTTACCTCTTCCTTCCCTGGTTTTTAACAAACACTCTCTCTCCTGTTTTTTTGTTTTGTTTTTGCCTCAAACTTTCTCTTCTTCACAGCTTGCACTGTGGATTGTGTCCTTGTCCCTCTGCTAAAACCGCTTTCTCAGAGGTCACCAGTAACTTCTTGCCTTGGACATGAAAATGTCCTGGAATTAGATATTGGTGATAGCTGTACACCTTTATGAATATGCCAAAACCCACCGAACTGTACACTTTAAAGGGTAAATTTTATGTGATGTGAGTCACAAACCCTGGCTTCCTTCCTCACCCTCCTTTAACTCTGTATGTGTCTATGCTGTTGGCCCCCGTACTCAACAAGTGTTTCTTAGCTTTGGAGACATAACAGGTCCCTTGTTCTTCCACAAACTCACCGTTGTTTCCTCTTTTCCCTCCTGTGCCAACAGTAGTCATTCACCCGTAAGACTGCCCTCCTCCTTTTCGCCTCTCCCTCTACACTCATTCCTTGGTGAGTGCCTCCCCCTGTAGCTGCATTTCCATACAGATGACTCCAAAACCTAGGGCCCCAGCCCTGACTCCACACCTGTGGCCAGTCTTGTCTTAAGAGACTAGCTCCACTTGGGCAACTACCATCCCTTCTAACTCAACATTCCCAAAATGGAACCTGTTCTCTTCCCTGCTTTAAAAAAAAAAAAATCCTCCTTTCTTCAAAGGCGCATAATTATTTCTGTAATGACACCATCTTTCTTCAAGTATCCCAGGCTGAAAGAATGGAGAGGAGAGTGACGTTTAAAGTAGAAACTATAGGATGTGGGGATATATTTGCCGTAGAGAAAATCCAGGAAGCAACGTATTTGGATGTTTTTCTCTTCATACCCAGGGAAGGCAAGGACATGGGCTAACAGGATGTTGTAGGAAGTCTTTCTCCACTCTAACCTGTTCCCATTTTCCTAAAGCACTCTTTCCTTTATGTCAGGTCTCCACTCAAGAACCCACATTAAGTCTAAACATTCCTGTCAGGCTTTCAGAGTCCTTCAAAGCCGCCTTTAGTCCCCGCACTTACTCAACTCTGTCTCCCAGAACTCTTACCCAGTTTCCTTTCCAATTAAACCGGCCTCTCGCCACCCTTTTCCCCTATGCCTTCCCCATTCCCTTCACCGAGTGTTTACTCTAACAACCCCCCTACCTGGAATTCCTTAACTCCTTTTAACAGACTTTTTAACTGGTCTGTTGTGAGAGTCTGATCTTCTCACACGAACATGCCCGGCTTGTCTCCCATCTTCTGCAGCTCAGCAAGCTGCCCAATATAAAGAAGAGGCCATTCTGGCAAAAGATAGCCTGGAGGACTCCCAGAGGAAACTGCAAAACTGCATTTTCCTGGAGAAGCAGAAGACAGACACCATCCAGGAGCTGCAGCGAGAGCTTCAGAAGCTACAGAAGGATTCCCTGATGGCCGAGGAGGAGCTCACACCCAACAGGTACCCCAGGTTCACCTCCAGAGACGCTCTGTCCCAGGTGAGCCCGTCAGGATGCTGTGAGCGGCTGCCCAGAGGTGGGATAGCAAACCCCGTGCGGCCAGCTCACGGTCCACCAGCACAGATACCCAAGTTGTCATTGCCTCCTGTTGTTGCCATTTCACTTTAGGAAACGGATAGAGGAGCTGACATCAGAACTCTCGGAAGCCCTGAGGAAGCTTGAAAATGCAGACAAGGAAAAGAGGCAACTTCAGAAGACAGTGGCTGAGCAGGATATGAAACTGAACGACCTGCTAGATCGCATAAAACTCGTTCAACACCAGGTATGAAGGGCCAGCAGGCAGGCAGCTCAAACATTTGCTCTGCTTGACATTAAATATATCAGTTTTTATTCGGGACAATGCCACCACCAATCCATTGCAGACTGATTGTCCAGAATTTGTGTTAGAGTGCTAAGCCAGCCAGTCAGCTCCGGCGTCTGTTCCTGTATGCAAAGGGCTCGCTGCTTGAGGTGTTCTAGTCAGGAACAAGCCATGGTTGTCGTTAGCTAGTTTTATTCACTGGCAGCAAGTAAAGGAGACAGGGGAGTCAGATCTACAGCTCTGTCCCCGAGGGGAGACTTAGCCATTGCTTACTTATATATACTATTTGTTTAATTACACCTTGATTTCTTCTTTGCAATCGGCTACACTTATCTGGTTCAGTTCTGTCAAGTTCATTTTGGGTATAGCTACACCTGCAAAATATTGTGCTACGTTTTAACAGTTAGCAAGAGTAGCATTTAGTAAGAGATGCCCAGACCTCCTCCTCGCTAACATTCCCACCACCAATAATAAGCATTTTCAAGGGCTAAGCTTAAAAATAGTCAAAGGACATTGTTGTTGTTTTTTTGGGATTCAAAAGTGATCCTTGTCAGTTAATTTCAAGTCTTTGATCTCTGAATTATTTTTTTTGTGCTTTTCTAACATAGTTTTTAACTTTATTCAAAGAGGTTTTTATGTGAAAAGATGTGGTACGTGGGAGAGAAGGTTGATGCTGTGGGCACTAGATCTGTAAATAAAATAAGTTGGTGTATCTAATTGAACAAATTTAAAATGTTGCTGAACATCAGAGGAAACTTATTTATCATACATGGTAAAAAACTAAGGAGTTGTCCTCGTATTTATTTCAGCCATTCTCTAGGTACAGTTCTCTGAGTTTGTTTGTTTTACAAAAAAAAAATAAAAAACACAGTCTAAGACTGTCTTCCAGCCATCTTTATTTTCTCAGCACAGGGAGCAAGGCTGCACCAAAACCACTCTGGAAGAGGAGCTTAAGGAGGCAACAAGGTTACTGGAGGAGAAGCGGGAGCAGTTGAAAAAGAGCAAAGAACAGGAGAAGGTGCTGGAGCAAGAGATTGAGTCACTCCGACAGGAAGAAAAAAGGAAAGAAAAGATGGTGAGAAGGAGAATCTGGGACGAGTCAGGGTCATGAATACAGGGCCAGACAGGATTCCAGCCAGGCCTTGCAGGATACAGAAGCTGTGGGCACTCAGAACACAGGAGAGGAGGGAGAAAGGGTGAGAAAGGCAAGTGGGGAGGAGAGAGATGGCCGGAGCTGCTGCAGGGCGCAGAATGGAGTTGAGCGAGGGAAGGAGAAGTGGGCTTCTACCAGGGTCTAA
Organism: Hipposideros armiger; assembly: GCF_001890085.2. Taxonomy (NCBI): domain Eukaryota; kingdom Metazoa; phylum Chordata; class Mammalia; order Chiroptera; family Hipposideridae; genus Hipposideros; species Hipposideros armiger. The sequence goes on along the minus strand of NW_017731359.1, from coordinate 1,445,943 downwards.
GGGTAACACCTCTTTTCTGGGCTTTGTTCTTTAATGGGGAGCAGTCAAAAGAGAATTTGCAAAAGTTGGAGGAGGAAAACGAGACTCTCAAAGCACAGTTAAAGCAATGTTCTACACAACTGGATTCCTCTCTCAGCAAACACAACGCCTCCCAGAAAGTCATCCAAGAGCTGAATAACAAGGTGAGTGAAGCCCCTTCGTTCTGTAATATACATATGTGTGTATATAGTTTTTTTGGTGTCTTTCTCTAAGATAAACCACTCATGTTAGAGAAATTTAAGCTAAAGCTTCCATTTTAACTTCTAGCATCACTGTGATTTTTTTCACACACCCCCCTTATTTTCATATCTCACCTCTGTGGTGACATTCCTCGATCAGACCACCAATTATCAAGAGCTTCCGGTAAATTGTAGTTTCTCCAGTGACTCCCCTGGTTTCCTGGGCAGACCCAGTTGACTCCATGTTTTTCAGAAGTCTCCAGAAACTACGCACTTTTATTTCCAGAAGACCAAATTATTCTATCTTGAGGATTAGTTTCACACCTGAGACATGTAAATACTTCACTAATTCCTAGGGTCAAAGATACTCAAAATTCCATCTGGAAAAATAATAAACTTCAAGCACTGAGCAGTTACTGAAGAAAGCCCAAAAGATTATGTTTCTGTGTGTATAGCCACAGGAGAATACAGTGGGCTAGAATACCAAAGAATAGAAGTCAGAGCTTGGGGGGTGGGTTATCACTTTAGGAGGGGTTTAAATGTCTAAATATTATGTTGCTTTGTACACCTGAAACTAACAAAAAAAAGAAGTCAGGCATATGAATCTCTAAGGTCTCCCTCCTGCTTCCAGACTTAGAAGTAGATCTCTGTCCTGCTCTTAAAGTATATAGTAAGATGGCTAATTACTTAGCATATGCATGATCATAACTCATGGATACACAGTGATTTATACTTTACAAAGCCCTTTTTACATATGTAATCTCATTTGATCATCACAAAAACTCTATGAAATAGTTGAAATTATCCCAGTTTGCAGAAGAGGAAACTGAGACTCGGAGAGATTAAGGAAATGACAAATGAGAGATTAAGGGCCTCAACACAGATCCTATAACTCCAGATCTCAATTCCTTTTAACCACCATGAATACTCGTTACCAAGTTTAAGACAGACTTCAGTTTTTAAACACACTTCTATGTATTCAGTGCACCCCTAATTCCAAACATTGCCCAATGCAATATTTCACTCAGTCCAAAAGAAAGAAAAAAAAATAAGCATTTAGTATTTACTGAGCCCCTATTATGTGCCATGCCCTGCACTACAGGTGGTGGGATGCAGTGATAAAAATAGCATGCATGGCCCTACTTTCACAGTGCATCAAACCTAGTGAATTATGTCAGGAACCACGTGAGGCACAATACATGCAATTGAAATGTTTTATCACATCTCCCATCCTAGAATTGGATTCCAGATCTTTATCAAAGGCTGCAGAGTCTATGAAAGGGACTGTTCATGTACTTGTCACATCATGGCCCAGTACCTCCAGAGCTCCTTGAATTTGGGTGTCATGCTAACTAGAAGGGGAACTGTGGGGAGAGGGGTGCAGAACAGCCTGGAAAGGCAGCTCTTCCTTTTATAACAATGAGGTGAAATAGGGCGGTATCACATGCTGCTCTGCAGGTTAGTGCAGAGAAGAGAGCCCAGGGCTTGTCCATTTCCTGTGGGCACCAAGCGCACCTCTGCAGCCATGAACCTTAACAGTGATCTTCCCCTCCCTAAAGATAGCCCTTCAGAAGGAGGCCTTAGCATGTCTGCAGGCCCAGCTAGACACAGCTTTGCAGAAAGAGAAGCGATGTCTCCAGACCATGGTCACTAAAGAATCCTATGAGGAATTATCCCGGAAGTCCATCGCCTGCCAAGACGACCTGACACAAGCCCTTGAGAAGGTGGGCCACACTCTCTTTCTCCAGGGCTGTTTGGGGTAAAGAAATGTCCTGGCAGTGGGAGAGGAATAGGAGTCGACTTCCTGCACTACTGGCTGTCACCAAGACTGTCTGCAAACCCTCGCATGGGCTGGGATGTCTGTCCAGAGAAGGCCCCCTTCCTCTTCGTGAGGGCTTGGAGGGAGGGGGCCAAGGATGGAGGCCAAATCTAAGCCTTTCTGCCCGTGGATGGTCCAGGACAAAGTTTTCCCAAAACCTGGATTAGCAGGGAAATTCCTACCTCATCCCTATGCTGATCGTGCCTGGCTGATCTGTTCATAGTACCGGAAAGAGAGGCAACAGGGGAGGGAATGCAGGGACGCAGAACACCAACCACTGTCGTGGCCCCCTCCCCTCAGGGACACTAGGAAGGTGGCGGTGTCTGTGCCACCGTGGGCAGAGGACAGGGAGGGACTGGAACCCTTCTCCATTCAGGGATCAGCAGAGAGGGCCAAAGGGCTCTGACAGCCATTCTCATCTTGTCTTTACCGGAAGCTCAACCACACAACCGCAGAGACCAAGAGCCTGCACCGAAGCTTGACACAGGCCCAAGACAGGAAAGCTCATCTGGAAGATGAAATCACGGCTTACGAGGAGAGGATGAAAAAGCTCAACATGGAATTAAAAAAACTTCAGGGCTTCCACGAGCAGAGTGAGCTGGAGGTGAAGAGGAGCTTGGGGCTCAAGCTGCCTTCCTGTTTGGGGGTCCCCAAGGTCGCCTCTTACACCCAGAACTATTTAGCACCCTTTAGCTACCCCCTTGCTTGGCCCATTGAGCTTCAGGCCCAGGCGGCAACGATCAGAGCAGGGGCACCCTCTGCTGGCCGCTGAAAATAAAATACCCCCTAATGAGTCTCCCAAAGCCGAGAAAGGGCCCTCTGGCTTTGTCATGGGTCCTTTAGGGTCAGGACAGCAAACAGCGTTCCCCTCCTCACTTTGCATTCTGAACAGGTACATGCCTTTGACAAAAAGCTGGAGGAGATGAGCAACCAAGTGCTGCAGTGGCAGAAGCAGCACCAGAGTGACCTCAAGATGCTGGCCGCTAAAGAGGAGCAGCTCAGGGCGTTCCAGGAGGAAATGGCCGCCCTGAAGGAGAACCTCCTTGCCGATGAGAAGGAGGTCGGTGCTTTCTGGTCACTTCCTCCCAGCAGCTCCCAGCACATTCCACAATACAGCCCTTAGTCGGGGCGGAGGTGCCTGGGAGCAAGGAAAGGACACCCAATCTATTCAGTACAAAGCAGAGTCTGGGTGTTTTAGGGCCACATGTCTGTCTCAACCCAGTCATCTTCCTGTGGCCTTGCTGATAGAGATATTGAGCAGAACAAGGCCCCATTCCTGAGGGGAGAGAGTGCCATCTCCCTGTCAGGTACACCCCAATTTAGATAATCCACTGTGCAACCCCCCTCCACTTACCCTGCAGTATAGTCAGCTAAGAGAGCTTCGGGCATACCCCTGCCTGGCTCCTCGAGAATGACTCATGGCAGGAAGCCACACGGTGTCTTGGGGTGGCCACAGGGCCTTTGCTCCAATTGGAAAAAAGCATCCCTTCCTCAAGATATGTTTTTCTTCCATCTGTTAAAAACTTGGCTTAACATATTGGTTTATTTAGAACAAGCTACGGTAATGCCTTTGGCCTGAAAATCATTATTATAAGTGTGCAAATCTACTTTGTCTCTACTATACATGGTGCCAGCTCAAAGATGTCACTTTCATGTAGGTGTCACCTGCACTGATAGAGGTGGGGTCCAACTCTGGACTCAAGAGTTGGATAGCAGTCAGTGTTTCTTCTCCTAGGAAGAGAGAAGAGGCCTGATTTGGGGGTAGGGAGGTGACAGGTCTATGCTCCCACCTCTTATGATCTCATTGTTTTTTTTGTACCAAAGTCCTGTTGCCTGCCCCCGCGGTCAGTGGCCAAAGACACCTGTAGGCTGCACCTAGAGAATGATCAGATTATGACCAACATGGAGCAATGGGCAAAAGAGCAGAAGTAAGTAAGGAAGGAAAAAGTAAGGCAGGGTCCTAAGGCCTGGTCTGAACTGAGGACTCACACATGTGCCAAAAAATAGTGTCTCACATACACGTGCGAGCACACGTACACACACGCGCACACACACATGCGCACACGCACACACACTGCCCTCCTGGGAAGCTGATTCAGTCTCCGCCCACATCCAGGGGGCGGGGATAAATGGAAAGACCTCGACTCCTCAGACAGGTCCAGAAGGCCCTGCTGATTTGGGAATGGAGCAGCTACACAATTGATGCTTCATTGAGGGTCAGATCTCCTCTTCTCAACCTGGGGTCCAGCTTCAGTGCCTGGATCCCTTGAACTGACCTGAGATCACAGTGATTTTGCACGAAAGCTGAGTACGGAGTGTTCTCTTAAAAGCCAGGTGCCAGGAGGGCTCCAGCTCTGGGGATCGGGTGATGAGCGGAGGTCTGGGGCCCAGCACAAGCCTTGCTGAGAACACCCAGTGCCCCACTCAGCCAGCTTGTGCGCTTGCTCACACAGGTCTGGGAACTCCTTTCTCTTGTGGATTTTATTACAGGATCGCCAATGAGAAACTAGGAAACAAGCTCCGTGAACAGGTTAAATATATCGCCAAGCTGACGGATGAAAAGGAGTAAGTCATCCCCACCATCCCAGCTGCTGCTCGGGCCCCAAGTAGAGGGGTCAGCCAGGAGCCAGGGCAGCTCTGTCACTGGACATGCAGATCTGAGCCCAGGAAAGGCCTGGGGCTTGGAAAGACCCCAAGTCCTACCCGTATCTGTGTGACCTTAGACACATCACTTGACCTCTTTGGGTCTTAGTTCCCTCAGCAACAATAAGAGGGGGTTAATAGTCTCTGAGTGCCTTCCGCTATCACTTCTATGATTCTCAGAGCTCAGAAATGCTGAGAAGAAAAGAGGCCCTGAAAGGCAGACTATTAGTTAAGGTAGGGGCTAAGCTGCTGTAACGGATCTCCAAGTGAACATAAAACATAGATGGAACATCTCTAGGAGATGAGCAGTCCAGATTGGTGGGGTTCCTCTGTCCCACATGGTCATTTGGGAACCTAGTTCCTTCTCCTTATTGCTCTTCCCTCCCCTATGGCCTTGCTTCACTTTCATGATCAAAGCTGGGTCAGCAGAGAAAGTGATAGGGGAGGAGTGTTGGAAGTTTGGGAACAGAAGTGAAGGTATGGATGTCTAAAACTGAGATTTCAAAGGTGGTATGATAACAAGTAATGACAAGCTCTAGGGCAGTGCTTCAGGGGACACTTAGAAAATGACCACATTTGTTTGGCATACTGGAAGGGTCTGTGATGGGCTTGTTTTGACAAAAATTGACCAATCAGCAACTGCCCCGAGCCCTAAGCAAAGGATGGAGACATCTCAGCACACCTGGCACCCATTTGTGGAAAGCTCAATCTGGGCTTTGACCTAGGAAGGGGTGGCTGAGTTAAAGGACAGGATCATTGGAATAAGGAGGTAGGAACTGAGAGGCCAGGACATGATAGAAAGTATGGGGTGTTGAAGGTATCGGGGATGCTGACAGGAGTGGACCAGAGACAGTGGCAGAGAAACAGGGAATAAGGTAGGCGAGGAACCCATCAACAAGGCCGGTGGCATATGGCATATGGTGATGACATGAGGGACTGCAAGGAAAGGGGTATCTTCATCTCCAGACAGGTTTATAGAGAGTAAGAGAACAAAGCATAAAGATGAATTGTCTATTTGATTTCCTTTAGAAAACAAAAAAAAAAGAAAATTTTCACTAAGACGAAAATATTTTCTGAAAGGGTTTAACTAAAAGAAAAATGGTTAGAATCTGAGGGTAACAGAAAATGTCAGGCTTTTTCTTATGTTGTACCAAATTCCAGGTAGTTCTGTTTCACAAAGAACTCATTCTCAAGTGTGCTTGAGCCTATTTGAAGGAAACCCATCTTTGAATAATAATAATAGCTCCACTAATATTTATTATGTACACATGTGAGGCACTGTTCTAAGTGCTTTACATGTGTTAACTTATTTAATCTTCATAAGACCTCATGAATTGGGTGCAGTTATAATCCCCATTGATGGATGAGGAAAGGAACTCAGAGGCTAAATAAATTATCCATGGTTGTGAGTAAGTGGCAGAGCCAGAATTTCCAACTTGGGAAGTCTGATTCCAGAGCCCACTGTCACCACTGCCCTCAGCATTGGTTTGGAGAAATACAGTTATTGGTGTGAATAGCTGCCATTGATTCAGCCACAGGAGATATACTAAGTTATCTTTCCCCTGGCCTACGCCACAGCCACCATTCCATCATCTGTAAAATGGGGATAAGTGACTAACCCAAGCTCTCAACAGAGCCGGATCCCCGTACTCCCAACCTTTCAGCAAAGGGATGTGAAAGAACTTGGGCTTTGGCATCAGAACTGGGTGAGAGTGCTTCTAAGCCATGGCCATGAGAAACTAAGGTCATGTCATCAGTGTCGTTCATAACAGGTTCCTGGCTCTTCCAATCAAATGTCTGTCGTTTGTCAAACTGGATCTTTATATGAACCCTGGAAGGCAGATCAAATGTGGCTGTCCCCATCTAACAGATAAGAAAACAGGGCAAGAGCTGACATGACCCAATGGATGAGGAGTTCTGGTTCTGGGTCCACCCCAGCCCCAGTTCTGGGCTTCTTCCAGGCCTCCCTATCCATGGAGCATGTGTAAGAGCACCAGCTCTGGAAGGAGCTGGGCGTCCACAGCCCTCCCTCCTGTGGCACCTGGATCTGTCCTTTCCAATGGGGAACCAAGGAACTGAAGCAGACCGAACACCCATCTGGCCTTCCCTCTCCTCCCGCAGCCAACTCCACAACGTAATGGTCCATCTGCAGCAGGAAAACAAGAAGCTGAAGACCGAGATAGAGGAGAGGAAGCTGAAAGCCGGGCACCCAAGGTTATGCACCAAATCCCTGGGCCCAAGCAAAACGGAGTTCACACAAAGGGGGAGAGTGTGCAACACCTTGGGCTGGAGGGGGACGACCCAGGACATGAGCCACAGAGTGGACATCACCAAGTGTCTCAGGATGCCCCACTGCTCAGGTATGTCTGCCATTTGTCTTTCGCTACTTACTATGATGTCGTCTCTTAGTCCCATGGGTCAAAAAAATAACAGCCTGATATTATATTTCAAGAGATCACTGGATTGGGAATTCAAATCGGGAAAAGAAAACAGGTCTTTTTCTTAGGTACTCTGGACTAGAAACAGTTCCTTGTCTGTAGACAAGGCTTGTTCCTGATCTAAGAACCTTTGCTGATACCCGAGTGCCTCAGGTCTCAGATCTGTCCCTCACTCTGACCAGTCCCTTTTGGGAATTATGGAGAACAGGCAGAATAGGTATCTTCCTTCTGGAATGTGTTCTGGAAACTGCACAGCCTGGGTTCACAGCTACCTTTTCTGCCGCCTCTAGACTCCATGTTACCCCAGAGGGAAGAAACCACACTGCAACAGAGCTGCCTGGCCACAAGGCCAGTCCTCGAGGAATCCCTCCTTCATTTCTCCTCAGATCAAGACTGTCATTTCCTCCGTTTCCTCAGGTTCCTCATATTGCTAGAATCAGTGCCTTGCCCCGAGCATCATTTCCACGCATGTTTTGCAGAGGACATCTCTCTCTTGACCTGGATCAGCTCTTATGGGAACATATCAAGGTCCCAGCTTATTGTGCAAACTGCTAATGTTTGATTGAGTGTTGTCCCCTTCCTGCAGTGGAGTGAGCCTTGGAGCCACCCTACCATCCCCAGGTCCAAACCCTAAAATAAAGACATGAGCACAGCAGTCTCAGTGAGCTCTTGACGTCTTGCAGACATCTCTGTCCCCGCGAGCCCCCAGCAATGTGTTCATCCCTGCCTTCCCTGCATTCTAATGATATAGGTAGGTCCCTCTCGCATTTATATGGAGTTATAATTCCCAAAGAAAGCTTCCGGATGAGTTTTTAAACCAACAAGAGATTATTAGCTCCTTTTTTATTCTTTCCATCTCTGTCTGGAATTTAAGAAGAAAAAAACATCTAAAATCCTCAAAAAGGAAAGTAATCCTGAGACCCAAAAGAAGGAAGAGAAATAAGTGATGCATTTTCCAAAATGGAGGTGAGAGAGCCATCTGCTTTCTCCCTGGCCACCACATTCCATTCCTCCTTTTAACAATTTTATTTTTCTCCCCAGCCAGCTCAGTACAAGTAAAATTCCATTATAACAAACTCCAAGGACAGCTAAACTATTTTATTGTGGTAGGATTTTGTTAAACTGACTACATGTCTAGAATTTCTATTTCTAGCCTATAGGACATTGAGAAAAATAGCTACGAAGGTAAAATAAGAGAAAGTGAAAGAACTTGTATTTCTGGGTAGAAGGAAAGGAAAAGCGAAGGAAGAAACCCACTAGTTAGTTGGTAGTGGTTCTTAAATACTCTTGCCTCCCTCCACAGTCAAATGAAAACCAAGCAAAGTCACTGCTAATAGCTACACAGAATGTCCCTGCCGAGACTTGGGACGGGCCAATTTTAGAAGTGCAGTGTGAGGTGGGGGTGATGGGCATGTTGGTAGTCTTGTTGTCATGGGTGTTGCCTGTGTGTTTATGCTCCTTTGACTGTGTGCCCCCATTTGGTTTAGAATAAGGATATATTTTCTAGAATAGAGAGAGAGCAAAACTGCTCTAAAAATAACAAAAAAGAAAGAATTACAAAGCTAGGACTTAGCCAAGGGGATTATAAATAAAATAAGTGCTTCAGCCACCCAGTGAGAGGCTGTCACTCAGATTGGGGCCAGTAGAATCCTGTGTAACAGACCCTCTCTGCCCACCTGGAGTCTAATTCTTCTCCCCCTTGGCCTGCTTCCTTACCGAAGGGAAGAGAGAACTCACTGGAACCACCAGGTTGCCTTTCGAGACTCCTGCTGAGGAAGAAGCTCCTGCCGTAGACAGGGCCTGGGAAGCAAACTCTGGGGTCCCCAGGATGAGTCCCCTATCTCAGCCTGAGACCCTCAACAGCTGACATTTCTAGTGTATCCAAAGCACTGTGTTATCATCAACTAGGGATTAAAGGATAGAAACATGTGACTGAGTACAAGGCAAGGGACCCCAGGACAGACTTCCAGTTCGACGGCCTCACTGTTCCCTCACACCAAAAAGTCTGAAAGCCAGTCTCAGGAATCCACGTCAGGGCTGTTGGCACAGAAATGTTTTTATACCTCTAGAAAGAGTCAGTTATCATCTGAGAAAGATGGTAAGAATCAGAGTATGAAAGCTGGAAGGAACTTTTAAGGTGGATCTGAATGGAAAGGATCCGCAATTGAAAACATTGGAGACACAAGTGCAGAGTCTGGCAGAAGTCCCGAGACCAGAACAGATTCAGGTAGAGCCTCGGGGGGCGGAGAGCCCCCCCACGGATCTAGTGGCACCCGTGAGTGCCAAGTGTCCCTTGCCAAGTATTCTTGCTTTTAAAATAGAAGGTTGGATTGGATGCGTGGTTTTCATAATCTCTCTGGCCTTTTTCTTCTTATCTAAAAGACCTGAAGGTAAGTTTGTGACCACAGTCACAGCCTGTTAGTCATAAAGCCAGTGTCTTCCCTGTGCTGTTGCATCCCGGGCCCATGTCTGTAAATAGATCACATACCCAGCTTACTTCTCTCCACAGAGCAGGTAGACTCCTTCTCCTAGCCCTTCAACCCAGGGCCACGACAGAAGCCTCCCCAGCAAGCAGCCAGAAGCCCTCTCTTCACTCCAGGAGCCCTCTCTTCACTGCACCTGCATTCCCAATAAAGGTGGTTAGAGGTACAAGGAACGGAAGTAGAGGTATAGTTGGTGCTGGCTGGTAAAGCCTGACTTCCAAACTCATCCATAAAAGTGACATGAATTTTAACTTATATTGAGTTATAGCAGATGGAAATTCAAATCCCAGGAACAGAGCAAGGAAGGGAGTGGAAGGAAGTCAGCAGTGTGAGCCCAGCGCCCCAGGGCTCACTGAGCACAGGCCACTCTCCACGTGCCTTGAAGTCCCCAAGCCTGTTGGTGACTTAGCCCCAACACAGAACCTTGCAACCAACATGCCTGGCAGAAGCCCAACCCTAGGAAATCACAAAATAAGGGCCAAATACCCAGTCACCTCAGCAGATTCACCAGGCTGCTTAACAAAAAGTTAGTGATTCCAGCAAAAGGATCATCTTTTACACGAAAATCAATAGGCAACATTTTACACTGTTTTCCATCAACACACAGCCTTTACACACTCAAAGAGTAGAAACTTCTGCCATTCTGAACAAGAGAGCAGCCAACCCACCCCTGGGGAAAGGCAGAGGGCACGCGGCTACCCACCAGCCTTAGGAACAGCTGGGCCCCCAAGCTTGGTTTGGTGCACCAGGCCATTCTCCTTCCCTGCCAGCTGTGTCCAGCTCTGCCAACCCCTCCTCTAGGAGGCAGGACCTGGAGAACAGAAACAAGGCGAGCTGGGGTTCTAGGAGGACCCACCTGAGGAAAGTCAGGTTGGGGACCTGCGATCTTTTCTTTATTATGTGATTTAGGGCAGCAAGGGAACGAGGAACAGTCAGAAATGCAATAACATTTTACAAATAATAAATTTATTTCCAAATCCTGAATTATAACCAAATTACAGTTCCCTCTAGGTCTGTTTTGCTGCTTTACACAAGAATTTTTTTTAAAAAAAGTCATGGTCAAGTCATTTATACACCAAGCATCCTGGAGACAGTGTATTTGGATACGATGGGTCTGGCCACCTCTCGCAGCTTTGCGGCTACTCTGCGGCCCTGGCCCCACGCCTGCACTGAGGAGCTCTACTCCCTCCATGGTAGAGCCTGGCCTCAGCAGGAGCTTCCCCTAGGGGCCTATGTACACAGATGAAAGCACACAGATGAAAGGGTTTTGTCAGCAGGCCTGGGGTGCTCCAGCCACTCAATACCTGGCTCCCACGGTGCCAGCCTCAGCTCATAGCCCAAAGCGGGCTGGCGTGCGGCGAGGAGTCATGGGTTCCCCTTGCTCTTTCCGACCTGGCGTGTAGATCTTTGTAGACCTGGAGACACAGAAAGAGGGATTAGGAATCACACTGCTGCTCACGCCAGCCAGATGCACAGCGGAGCCAGGGCCTGCAGCCTTGCTGTTTCTAGCTGGTGTGTGAGCAGGCTTCGGGGCCGAAGGGGCTTCTCCCAGCACACTGCCACTCGCCCTGACTACCCCACTTGTGACTGGGAGCAGGATAAAGTATCACCTAGTTCTGATACCCGCTAAGGAATGTTGTAAGATGGACTATTTAACAACTCCTTTCATATCCCGAGGTGAACTGTGGGAGTAGCCTTCCATCTACCTCACTAGGCTGCCACTCCAGCTGTGTCACACTCTGGCTGGCCTCTGCCCCCCAGTTCCTGGGAGGTAAACTCTAAACCCTTGGAATTTCCTGAGGGATTGGAGTGTCTCTGTGATTCATGGCGGGGAGGAGTGGCATGGGGGGGCCTCAGACCACCATCTGACAGTTTGTGCTAATGAGAGGACTCAGGACTGGGGGCTGCCTGGCCAGAAAAACCAGCCATGGATTAGAGGGCTGTACTTAGAGCCCAGCCTCTGAGGAGGGAAGGGGGACGAGACACTGAGTCAGCCACATGGGTCCTGATTCAATCTACATGCCTACAAATGAAACCTCCGATGAAACTCTGGGCGTGAAGCTCAGGTGAGCGTCCCTGTTGGCAGTACTGTGTGTGCTGTCACACAGCAGCGTGCCAGGGGGTGAAAGCAGCCCTGGCAGCCCTGAGGACAATGGAAGCTTTGCACGCGGGACCCTCCCAGACCTCACGCTATGCGTCTCTCCCTTGGCTGGTTCCGCTTTGTATCCTTTTGCTATAATAAAACTATAACCAGAAGTATAGTACTTTCCTGAATTCTGTGAGATGTTCTAACAAATGATCAAACTGAGGGAGTCCACAAGGACCCCCAAATCTGTAACAAGTTGGTCAGAAGTGAGGTGTGGCCCTGGGGACGCCCCAACGTGCAGCTGGTGTCGGAAGGGAGGGCAGCATCGCGAGGACTGTGCCATCCCTACGAAGGCCGACCTAGCTCCGACACCAGCACAAACGCAGCTCACGTCCAAGGCTCTCCTGCCCTCTCCACTGTGGTTTCCAAGCCCTGGCTTGTCGGCTCAGCTGTGAGACCGACCCGGCTACTCCAGCCCACCTCACGACTCACAAACAACGTGATGAACAGTGCCTGGAATTACAGAGTCTCACCACCCCTGGAAAGTACGTGCAGAACTCCTCCACGTGTCCACACGTGACCACCATGAGCTCCTGTCACCAGCTCACCTCTACACATTCACCTTCTCTAAAATCATGACCCTTCATGGGAGCCGGGCCGGCCCATCCAGCTGGTCCTGGGACTTCCAGGGGCGGGCTCCGTCCCAGCCAGGGTCCCAAGGCCGAAGCTCACCTGACACTGCCCAGGGGGCTGCGCTTTTCCTGCTCCTGCCGCCGGGCTCGCAGCTGCTCCTCGGCTAGCGCCATCTCCTCTTCCATGGCAGAGGCTTCCTCTTTGGCCCGTCGACGGTTCTCCTACGGAGAGGAGAAAGGGATACCAGGGACCCCTGGGGATCAGCGGGTGAGCAGGCCTTGTCTGCACCCATCTCCCTGCTGCAAGCCAGGTGCTGTGTAGACCACACCAGCTCCCAGAGGCAGGGCCCCGCGGCTCCTGCCCCAGCAGCACAAGGCCAGGGCCTGCTTTTCTCATTGATTCAAGACAGACGTTGGACAATTCAATCCTACCCCTGTCAAGCCTCAGCACTCCACTCAATCCAGTAAGTACATATATTTCCTTATCAAGTCCACAATGCCAGGAAGTACAGAAAATAGAGAAGACATTACATCTGGCTAGAAAGCTCAGACATAAGGAAGATGTGTGCAGGCCCAGTGTGAGGAGGATATGCTAAGAAGGGGAGAAGCAAAAGCCCCACAACATTCCGCAACCCTAAATAATGGATCTAGGCAGTGGCCATTGATGGACGGACACTAAGACTGAGGAGATGGAGAGGAGATAGAGAATTTATAATGCAGGGATCAAGTGGACCCACGGGGTAAGCTCGGCATCATCCAAGGTGGGACCACCAGACCTCATGTGCCTCCTGACAGGGTCTAAAAGGCAGTTCCCAGCACCACATGCATTTGTGCATCCTTGCCCAACACTGCTGCACCTGACACTAATCAAGGCTTTAGATTAATCCCCAGTTCACAGAACGCACACGGGATCGAGGCACTCATTAACACCTGAGGAAGCAATCAGCCCAATACAGAACATGGAAAATTTTACGATGACCTGATTTCTCTAAGAAATCAATGCCATGAAAAGGGGCGGGGGCAGAACCTGTTTTAGAATAAAAGACAGTACACATAACAACAAATTTCAATATTTGAAATTTCAATGCTAATTCAAGCAAATCAATTATAAAAAGTTACGTCTAAGATAAAAGGTGAAACCTGAATAAGGGCTAGAGACTTAGGTAACATTAAGGATTAATTCTGTTGTGTGATAACAGCATGGAGATTACATTTTAATTTTTAAAAATCCTTTCAGAGATGCATACTCAAGCATTTATGGATGAAAAAAACAACGTCTGAGATATGCTTTAAAATATTCCAGGAAAAAGACAGATGTGTATGGAGGGGGGTGGGAATAAGTGCAACAGAATTGGCAGAATGTTGATAATTATGAAGGCTAGATGATGAATTCATGGTGGCTCTTTATACTGTTTTATCCACTTTTATGAATATTTGGGCTTTTCAGTAACTTTTTTTTATAAAAAGGCTTGGCAGACCAAGTAACTGGAGTGGGGGTGAGAAATCAGTCAGACAGCCTGGCTGGGTCACAGTCGTGATGTTTGAGAGAGAAATAAAATGGGAGGAGAGGTGTCAGGTCAGATGACGATGTGTCTTCAATACCAGGCTGAAGGGAAAATGGATCCCACAGGCAAACAAAAGCTCCACAAAAGGTATCGGATCCTTACCTGCCGAGACTTTCCTGCCTGTTTCACGCTGTAGAACATGGGGCCCAGCTCCGCCAACCACTCTCCATCCACAGCAGTCACACACTGCATGTACTCCTGCAGGCAGGGGTGCAAAGCAGTAGTCACAGAAGGGCCAAGCCTTCAGGCTGTCCCTCCCAGAGTGGCCCCATAGTTAGGAGCTATTTGGGAAAGACCCTAACCCCAAGCCCTGAGAAGCTAAAAAAGGCAGGAAAAAGCCCCAGACACTGGAATTTTAATCCTGTATCCCACCCAAATTATTCCATGATGAATACTCCCTAGTTAGTATCCAAGAGAAAAGGCCCAGCCCCTCAGAAAACCCTTCTCACGATGACACCAAAAGGGGTTGGTTGTCCCAGGCAGCAAATAGGAAACAATCCTGCTGGCACAGCTGAGACCATTGTACTGTAGAGGTTAATTCTGTTTAAGTTTCCTCAAACCTCCCCACAACACACTGAAAACCATCCTCAACTCCCCTCAAAGCAAGGCATGTGGTCTCAAGCCTCCCAAGCTAAAAGCTCGTCCCAGAAAGCAGTGAAGGAGCCTGGCCCAGCCAGGTGGGCCTGTGTCATGCAAGCCGCCTTAGAAAACTCACCTTGGTGGTCATGACCAATTCATGATACACTATGTAGTCTGGGGTGTAGCCCATTCCAAAGAGGGAGCTGGTGGGGTGCAAGTGGCAGGGCATCCCAGTCCGGATATTCACATACTCCCCTATTCCCTAGGGAAGACACACACCAGGCGGACACATCAGAAAAACACTGCTCATGTGTGCAGCTACCCCGCCCCTTCATATTGTCTTGACACAGGCTTGTGGGGGGAGCCCAGACGTGCAGAACTGTACAATGGGAAAGGAGGAACTTTGCCCTTGTACAAGAATCAGGCCAGGAAGGGGCCACAGCTCCAACGGGCTCACCTTGAGCTTAGCTGCCTGGTGGAAATAGGCAGCACAGATACACTTTCGGACGATGTCCCAGTCAGTGCCACACGAGGCCAGGCTCATCCGCTGCTGCACCATGATGTCCTTGAGCTGAGCCCGCACCTCCCGAACCTACAGCAGGACACAGGTAAGCAGGGATGGAGACCTCCCCTTCCCCTGCCTCCCACCCCTCACCCGACATCCTGCTCATCTGGGCCACTGCCCCCACCTTCCGCATGGCCTTGGCATGGATGAAATGATCATTACACCAGATGGTAGAGTAATTATTATTCTTCCACTGCAGGTAAACATTCAGGTAGGTCAAATGATCACTCTCAGGGACAGCAAACTTCTCCCGGATTTGGTCACTCTCCTCCTCTCGGCCCTAAGAAGGAAAAGGGGCCCTCTCAGCACGGGAGTCCAGGCCATGGAGAAGAGCCTGGAGGATCTCATACTATCACCTACCAACACACAAAACTCCAAGCACATCAATGAGTGCCTTAACAATACAGGAAATATAAAGTCGTTTATAATAAAATATGTATTCTAAAATGTGAGGGTTCAGGTACAACCATACTAGAAGACAATGTCCAAACACTCCCTGAGAAGCACTGATCGAGCCTATCCTTTCCACATCTATCCCAACCTGCTTAACAAAAAACAGCAAAATCATTCTTTGGAAACTTTTTGATTCCTGGCCCTCCATTTCATTTTAATAATACAGAGAGAAATGACCGCCCTTTCTAGTCCTTCCTCAAGCCCGTAACTCCCCCTAAGGCTTCTGGGAAGAAAGGAGAGCTCCCCACCTTGGGCCTGTAGAAGATGGCTGGGACGGAGAGCATGGAGACAATGAGCAGGATCTCGGAGCTGCAGCCCATGTCGCAGGATACAATAAGCATCTTGGACAGGGCTGGGTCCAGCGGGAACTCCACCATCAGCCGCCCAGTTGAGGTCAGACCACCTAGGAGAGAGGAGCAAATCCAGATGTTCAGCAAGCACGGTGCAGAAGAGGGAAAGAGCCCACGAGGCCCTGCCCGGCTCCCGGGGCCACAGCACCTGTGTTGTCCAGGGCCCCGAGGATCCAGAGCTGGTACATGGAGTTGAGCATGTTGTCCTCCGGGGGCGGGTCCATGAAGTGGAACTGCAGCAGGTCCTGCACCCCGAGGGACTTGAGCAGCAGCACCACGTTGGCCAGGTTGGTCCTCTGGATCTCGGGCACCGTGGTGGTCAGCAGCTCATTCTTGTAGGCGCTCTGGGTGTAGAGCCTGCCGGGGGAAAGACCCAGTCCTGCAGTACCTGCCACCACCTACCCACGGGGCCTCCCAGACGCGCCTGGCTGCCAACGCGGGATTGCTTAGGTGGACGAGCAACGCTCTCTGGGTTCCCTCTGCACGTGCACCCCAGAACAGCCAGCCAGATGAAAGTCACAAGTAGGAAGGAGAACTCTTCATTTCTTCCCCCCACCTCCCGCCTTCTCTTTGAAACACGAATTTCCACCTATTCAAAACTCAGTCCTGCCAGCTCACTCTTCTGCTAGTCTCCTACATGCTTGTTTCATGTCTGACACCAGTGAGCCTGGGACTAGGATTATTGCTGGGTTTTATTTTCTTTACATTTTCCTGTATCTTCTGAATTTCTATAATGGATACATTATTTTTAAAAATCAGAACCAAAATAAAAAAAGAATCACTGGAGAAGTTAAAAAAATAAATAAATAATGTGACTTTTTCAGATTTATCATCTGAGAGAAGACATACTATAACTATTAGTCTTATACTGCAGCAAGTACATTCCACATAGGTCTGCCTAAAACCCAAGGCCACTCAGACCTCAGAGCTACCTGGAAAGGCTACTCCTCCCACTCAGCAGCATGTGATGAGAGGACCAAAAAGCGGTAGCCCCACCATCGGTCCCAGCCTTGGAGAACAACGCTAGGGCCAGCACCCCTCTGCCGGATCACAGTCCAATCTGCCCACCCCAGCCCAGGCCCCACATTCGGCAATCCCAGCGCCGCCCCGGAAAGCAGGCTGGCACAGGGTTCCTACCTGAAACACTGACCTGGGCCCGTCCTCCCAGCTCGCCCTGACCTCTGGTTGGCATTGGCCTGGCTGATGGGGTAGATCTGCAGAGCATCCATACCAATCCTGGGGTTGAAGACCTAGAAGGGGCAGCAAAGAGCAGATTAATGACAGAGCAAGGGGGAAAAGGACAGGAAGGCAGCCTTGAGACAAAGCAAACCCTAGTTACTGGCACATTATACAACAAAGTGTCTTAGCAATATAGGCAGCCATCCTTTTGGAACCAGGAACCTCAAAATTTCCCCATGATCTCTGTTGAATTACTTACATTTTTTACCTCACCAAGTTATCACAAGGATTACATGAATCAAGCACATGGCAAATTCGGCACTTAATAAATGTCAGCCTCTTAACTGCCACCACCACTTCCATACACATTCCTTGTTGGAGGGCTGAGGACCCAGGGCCTGCTTCCCAGCCCCAGAGCTGAGTTAGCTTTGGGAGAGGGTCCAGGGCCCTGGTACCAGTGTCTTCCCTTACCTTTAATTTACAATAACCAGAGTCGATAACAAACATGATGCCATCAACAGTCAGAGATGTCTCAGCAATGTTGGTGGCAACAATACACTTCCGCACGCCGTCTGGAGCCTACAGCCGGGCAGGACACAGAGAGGGAAGGCTGTAGGCCCTCAGGTAGCAAAGAACCCCCAAGGAGAAGAGCGTGCCCCACCCCTGCCAGAAAAGTAACACCTGCTCTCTTGTCCTCCTATGGGAGAACCCAGAGAACCCAAAGAAGGGACCCAGGACATTTGTTCTTGCTGTCGCACCTTCTGGAAGATTTTGGCCTGGAGGTCGGAAGGCAGCTGGGAGTAGATGGGCAGCACGGCCAAGGCGGGCGCATTCTCCAGTTCTTCCAGATGTTCCACAATCTGGTCTGAGGTCACCTGAGAACACATCACCGTGAGGCACTGGAGCCCCAAACATTCACACATAGGACACCCGTTCATCACGGTCATGACCAAGGCACACACCTCTATGTCCTCCTGGCCGGGCATGAAGATGAGGATATCGCCGGGGGCTCCCGACAGGTGCACCTGCAAAGACTGCTTCACTGCGGCCTCCACGTAATCCTCCTGCGGGGTCTGCAACACCAGCCAGGGATACCGTCAGAGGTCAGTGGCAAGGGGAATGCAGGCCAGGCACCCCTCTGGGAGCCAGTGGCCCTGTCACAGGTCTGGGGCTAGAGCCGGGGACTTTCAGACCTGCCACACCTGTAGATGGGCCTGACTGCCCTCCCTAGACCCAGCATTTCTGCTCCAAAGAAACCATAAAACCAAACCCAGAGCAGTCCTTTGTCTCCAAGGCCAGGAGCTGCAGGCTGCCCCATCTGCCCCACGGTTCCCACAAGACCTTCCCCAACTCATTCCTCTACCCTGCACCCGCCAACTGGCTTCTCATCAGGGCTCAGTACCTTGCTGAAGAGGATGTCAACGGGGAAAGTGCGACCAGGGATGTGGAAGATGGGAACATTCCCAAAAAAGGCAGCAAATTTCTCTGCATCCATGGTGGCCGATGTGACAATGAGCTTCAGGTCTGAGCGCCGAGCCACCACCTAGGAAAAGAGGTCAATGAGAGGCTTCCCCATAGGTTTGAGGCCCTTGACTTCCATCCTCCAGTCTCATCAACATGACTCCCAAATGAAACAGAAGCCAAAGCTGACGAACTGGCACACACATGCGTAACAAACCAGACAACTAAACCCATGGAGCCACGGCCAAGGGAACCCTGAGTGACTCAGCTGAGCAAGAACAGAGTAAACTATAATCCAGGTCTGAACCCGGTAACCCGGGGGCCTCAGGGGACAAGGGCCTGACAGAGACCCCCCTCAGCCTCACCAGCCTGGACCCCAACCCACCTAGAGCGCCCTGATCACTAACCACTGGCAGTGCACAGGTCAAAGCCCCACGGACAGGGCCTGGGCCCACCGCCCTCACCTCCCGCAGCAGCCCAAAGAGCACGTCGGTGTTGAGGGAGCGCTCGTGCGCCTCATCCATGATGATGGCACTGTAGTGATCCAGGTCTGCTTCCCGGAGCGACTCTCGGAGCAGGATCCCATCAGTCATGTATTTGATCAAGGTGTTTTCTGAAGTGCAGTCTTCAAAGCGGATGGCATAACCCACCTGGAGGTCAGAGGGAGATGGCTCAGAAGCTGGGGTACCAGCTTGCCACTGGCACACCCCATGCTGGGTGCAGGCCTTAGCAGATCAGCTCGAATAGACGGAAGCTACCAGATAATGAGTACACAGCTCAGCCCTCAAGCCCACTCACCTCCTCGCCAAGGTTTCCCCCCATCTCTTCGCTGACTCTCTTGGCCACCGACATGGCCGCCACACGCCGGGGCTGGGTGCACCCAATCATCCCGTAGTCCGTGTAGCCATCTTCATGCAAGTACTGGGTCAGCTGAGTGGTCTTACCACTCCCCGTCTCCCCAACCACAATGACAATGCTGTTATCTCTGCAAGGAAGAGAAGGCAAAGGGCGAGTCAGCCAGAGTAGAAGACCACCTCCAAGAAGACACTGCCACCTGCGATCCCCACATCTGGCTATCTGAGGAGTACCTGCTTAGAGGAGAGGATTTCCCTGAGAAAACAGCCTTGTACTGAGATGCCAGCTGAAATGTCTAGAGGTTTAAACAAGTGAACTATAACAAAACCATGCCATCTTGCCGACTTCACGCAGAGCAGCCTAGGGTACCCAGTGAGAGAACAAAAATTCTCTCCCTTCCTCATCAGATGCAATGCCCAAAGGAAAAGGAGTTACCAGGAAAACGCAGGAGACAAAGGGGATGCCCGATTCGGAACGGGAATTCCCAGGCCCTGGGGCAGAAATACCTGATAATAGTGAGGAGTTCTTGTTGTACGGCAAAGATGGGCAGGTACTGCCTCTGCTCCAGAATTGACTTCTTTTTTGCAAATTCACTGCTGGCTTCACTCTTTTTCTTCATGTGATCCGCAAACTTCTGCTCTGTCCTGAGAAGACACGACAGCCTAAGCACCCTGCACGATTTCCCACGTTTTCCTTCCTGATGGGGCTGCTGCCCTTCTTCCTACACCCAAGAATGAGAACTACTTCAACAAGATGCAATAAATCTTTAAGACACTAGAGAAGCCAGGTGATCTGAAAGGCCTCTTGTCTCCTCCAGCCTAAGGGAGCAGAACTGCTGTCTGAGAACTCGTCGTCCTGTCCGTAATACACCAAACACCCCCGTCAAACAGAGCTAAATATGGCTCAGAGGAATTACAGATTAGCAAGCGGGCCTCTGCCCTAAAAAGAGTTCAGCCAGAAGAGTGGCTGAAGTCACAGGTCATTACCTCACACAGAATACCCTTAGGGCTAAAAGGAGGAGTCTGATTACAGAGTAATGACCAAGGTCAGACCTCCTCCTGACATGACGACACAGTCTGTAAGGCTTCGTTTTCAAAGAATTGTAAAAACAGTCCAACTTAACATTTACCTACAACTTCTTCTGAAAGCCCTCAAATATCTGACACATGTACACATCCCAAGGCTCAAAAGCACTATGTGGTTTTCCCAAGACTCCATGGCAAAAAGATACCAGCCAGCGCTCGGTTAGTCCACACGATCTTCCACCCACCCTCCTCCCAAGACTGTCCGTCTGTCAGACCTACCCCACGCTGTCAGGCTTCCTGTTTCTAATTCCCTAGTCACTCCTGGTCAGCTAACAGTGAACACTTAAGGGATTAAAATAACTAGACTAACAAGGGCTGATCAATAGTACTGACTTCTCACTGGGGACACTTCTCACAGGGGTACAGAGAATTATTAACTCAGGTGACAGTTCAATAGGACTTCAGAGTGTGCAAAGCATGAGATCCACAAGGGACATGTGAGTCCAGCCACCTACCCAATGTGGGAATCCCAGTAAGCAGTTACCCAACATCGGCCTAAATAGAAGATGATTGAAGATGATAGAAAAGAGACCAGGAGAAAGGGACTAGAAGAGACCGGAACACTCAAAGTGACATCATTTTCCTATTCACGAGCCATGAATTCTGTGGGTTCTGCTGCGAGGGCCCCAGTCTTCGGAGACGCCCATTGCTGGCCGAGACTCCTACCTGTAGTCCACTTTACCATCTTCTGTCAGAGGTTTATCTGGCTCTTCCTCTTTTTTGACGCCCATTATATCTCCCAGTTTGGTTCCAGCCAGTTCCCAGTGTTTGTGTTGAGCCTGAAAAAAAACACAAAAGGTAAGTCTGCTCCATCCTGTGACACATCTGTGGTCAACAGAAAATGAATCCCATTTGACAACAGGTTTCATCTAGCAGCAGGTGGTCACCTCCCGCCAGGCAGTGGTGGCACTGAGTGTGCATTCCAGCCATCAAAGCCCTGGACCCAGCTGTCCTAACCAAGGCCTTGCTGGAGGAATACAATGGCCTCCTCCAAGGGGCGGTTCCTGCTCTGCTAGTGTACGCTAACTTTCAGTAGGAACCCTACCTATGAGGTCTACTGATGTTTAAAAAGAGAAAAGAAAATAATATGCACAGACTCCCCAGCCCAGGTGACAAGAAACCAACCTTCTTGCGTTCCTTTTGCTCCCTGTGCTTCCGTACTGTTTGACTGCCTTTTCGAGCAATGATGGCCAGGTCAGAGGTGGCATCCTTGACTGGAATCACAGGCTCTGGCTGCAGGAGGTTGAGGGAAAGAGAAGTCCCCCATAGATCATTAGTCTCAACAAGAAGGTCCATTTCACAACAGCCCTAGTAAATGAAAGGGGCAGCCACCCTATCGTGATGGGTCCTTTTTCCCCCTCTTCCTTTCTTTCTCTTTCCATCTCCACTTCAGGTCTTTCTGAGCCTTCTCCTTTCGGGCCACACAGGAAGCTCACCTGCTTGGTGAACACAATGCGCCCATCCAAAAAGGGAGGCACAAGGTTGTGCACCATCAGATGCACCTTGGCCGCGCTGTCCTCTTCAAAGTCCTCGTCCACCTCCAGCCGATGGACCACCCCGCTGGTGAGCATGCGGTTGGTCTCCCAGCGCTCGTTATCCTGGACGGACACAATGGGAGGCCACACTCAGAATGCAACTGAAAGGTCATCCTGAAAGGTCACCAGACAAATCCATGCATTCAACCCTGACCAAAGGGCCATGGGGGCTGCAGGATGTCACAGGACTCTACCCTGCCTCTCCTTAGACGAGTCACTGATCCCAAATCAGCCGCAGTGCTTTTTCCAAAAAGCAGCACTTGATATCTCAGTCAGAACCTCGATATGGACACGCAAGTGGTGACTGTCCCCAGCCCCCCTCAGAGACACAAAGAACATAGACCACAGAGCCAGGTCCCACCCTATCAGTTCCCATCAACAGCACCCCTCAAGAAGTACTGCAAAAGAGAAGTTATGGATTGGGTTTTTTTTAAAAGCTACTGCAAAGTTCCATGCCCACCCCTCCTCTATCTCCTGCGTTCCAGCTAAATGTGGTACTTCAGCAGAGGGGACACACTGTGATGTCATCACGTGCACGCGACCTGCTGCTTCTGCCACATGCCCCCCACACCAGCTGACTCTGCTCCAACCACTGTGGGCAGCCTCACCTCGTTGATCTGTCTCCGCTGAGCCGAAATGCGCTTCTGCTTCTGTTTATGCAGATGCTGCTCCCGCCTCCTCACATAGTCCTCAGAGGAGTAGGCCAGAGGATTGTGGAACTCGTCATATCCCTCATCCATCATGTACCAGTCCCGATCAGCTTGCTGCAGCGCAGGAAACAAAGCAATGAGAACAAGGAACAGGGCAAGTTTATGCACACGACGTGCCAGAAGGGGAGGAGGTGTTTGGTGAGAAGTCACTGGTGCACTGGAATGAACAGCCCTGGTTCAGAGACGCAGGAAGCCACCTGCTCTAAGAGGAGCCATCTCGGGGAGAACGTCAGTGGCCGACTTTCTATAGGTAAGACTTTGTATGGCAGCCCATCATGACAGCACTTCTCAGATTTACCACATGGTGGCACCAACACATAACTATTGGGCTGTCGGAAAAGTCATGGTGTATTTTTGCTGTTTTTCGTTGCAAAAATGTGTCATGACTTTTCCGGCAACCCAATAGAAGTTAGGTCTGACTTGCATTAGGTGAGAAGTTTCATCGTGGAGCCTGTGCCTCTCGAAAGAGATTCCAGGGCTTCGGGACTAAACAGGGCTCAGCTTCCCTGAGACTGTCCAGAGTGAACCACCCTCATCCAAGTCCACAGGGGTGTCACTTGTTTTCCGACACCTCCTGTCACCCGTTCGCCTATGGATGGCCACCCTCCCTCACTTAGCCCCTCGAAGATGTCAAGTTTTTACCCTCTGGTCATCCTCCCATTGCTGCCGCTCCTCTTCTGTGTCAAATGAAATTCCTTCTTCGCCATCCTCGCGTCTTCCTGAAGGAGAGCACACAGCAGGTCAGTCCATACGACCCCAGCTATCCCCAGTGGCCGCCATAGATCTGCAAAGCTGCAGAGCTCTAGGAGCACAACTTTGCTCAGCCTCACCAACACGAGGGACCTGCCTCCCTGCCTCTTGTTCCCACCCTGTCTTACCTCGGCCCCTGGACAGACGCGGGGTAGACCCCAGGTGTCTTCTGTCATCGGCCCACTCGTTGTATTTGTAGGATGGGGTTGGCAGAGGTGTGTCATCTGAGTACTTGCTCCTCACAGACCTGGGAACCAGTATAACTAGCATCACTAAACAGTCACTAAGCTGAGACATGTTCCCCAGCTGCCATACGTTCTCCCAGCCCAGGTCCCTTTGCCCACCTCACGTCCACCCATGCCACCCACCAAGAGAAACTGAGCTGCTCTGCTCAGAACATCACCTATCCCGATCTCGACTAGATGACCGATGGCTCCGCTCAGAATCTCGATAGGAAGGCGTTGGGGAGGGTGATTCCCACTGTGAGCGCCTTGAGGAGCCATAGCCATTGTCCTCTTCCTCCCAGGTAGACCTTGAAGGGGTAGCTGCATCTGGGGCCACAAAAGAACATCCATAGGAAATGTCAAACTTAACCAGGGCATGGCTCTAGAACTATTAGCCAAAAGTCAATTTCCCAAGTTTATTTTACTATTTGTAAACTTTGTACCTATTTGTAATGGATAAGATAGTTCTGATAGTTTTTAAAGATACCTGAATTGTAATGGTCTAGTTTTCATCTGTGTTTATAACATTTTAAAGAATATCTAATTTATCTCTGCAAACATACCCCTTTTGAATATAAGTAATTCTTTTTACTAAATTCTTCTGTTCCCCAGCTCCCTATTCTTTCCTGCTATTTGGAAAACTGGCCATTCAGTAAACTGGCCCATCACCTTAAAGGAGTATCCATCTTGAAAGAGAGGTCCAAGGCCTTCCCACCTGATTCAGAACCAACTATTCCAAGTTCACGGTGGAATCAGGAACTCTGACTCTGCCCACAGCAATCCCACTGAGGATGAGAGTCACCTTTTATACACTTGACCCCTCACAAACCACCACCAGCAACCGCTCAGTCTACCTTTAGGTCGGTGTCGAGGGCTCTCCGGTTCATTTCTTCTGCTGCGCTCTGATCCCCCGTCTCGCTCCGATCTGCTGCAGTGCCTGCTTCTATCCCGCTCATCTGTCAAGAGTCGCACAGAGCTTAGAATACATATGTCCCGTCCCAACTTCCACCCATCTTCACCCTAGAGAAAGGACAGGCCTTCCCACTCACTCACAGGTGCAACCTGCTCTGCTCTAATGCGATCCATGGACTCCTGACACTCACATATCCCCATTCTTTCAAGGGGCAAAAATAGTTACTGGCTAGAAAGTTTCAAACTCACAGTAACAGTTATTTTCCTGCAAGAATTCAAAAGAGAATAGTTACAAGTCTATAGTGAATAGCTGTTTAATTGTTGCAAGTCTATAAGCTATAAAACTTAACTATACTGAGCAAGGCCAGCGTTGGATTTTATGTCTGGCTTTGCTCCACAGCACTGTCCTTTCTCTATCACTAACACTATTGTAAACTCTGGTTTCGTAGACGTATTACCCATTATCACCTTTACCACCAAGTTTCATAATAAAATGAGGACCACACACTCAAGCAAAGCAGCTATGTTGTAAGTAACAGTCCCTAAACTGCCTGCTATTCCTAATCCCAGCAGGGTCAAAACCAACCAGAATGACATTATACAAAAAGGACTCCCTTTTTTTTTTTTTTTTTTAGCTGAGCCATCCTGCTACCTGTTGGCAGCTCAGCGGCTGCTCAGCTCGGGCTGGACTCGAACTGCTGTTGCTCAGA
>NW_017731359.1:1400101-1420675 GCF_001890085.2 Hipposideros armiger | reverse complement strand
GCGGCTGCTCAGCTCGGGCTGGACTCGAACTGCTGTTGCTCAGAGCTCAAACTCTTGAGCGAGCTCTTAACCAACTGAGCCACTTGGCCGACCCTAGGGCTCCCTCTTTTAATGGGCATTATAAAAACTGCTGTAACAGAAAAGAGGCTAGCGTGTTAATTCAGACGCTTAAAGGGCTTCAGGAACTATGCTGGGCAGTTTACCTCTGTCTCTCTTGCGGTCACAGTCTCGATCCCGTGATCTCTCCTTCTTCCGATCCTTTTCTTCTTTCGACGAGGCATAGACACCATGTTCCCGCCTCTCCCGCTCTCTCTGCCGACTACGTTCCCAAAACTCCTCGCTCACACCACCAGGATGAGACGGAGTCTCTACCCGAGCAGATCGATAATGTCTGAAACAGGGAGGGCAACTGGTAAAGGGCCCCTCCACAGGAGAAAACCCCTGTCCCCAAACCTTTGGCTGTGCCAAATAAGTGTCCCATCCTTTTCCATTTTATCCTCCTGGTACTGCAAGCTTACATATGGCAACAACCCAAAGCATTTCTAATCTCCACCATCTACTCTTTAGTCTCCTTTGAATGTTCCCACAAATCTGAAGAAAATACCAATTCCTCCATATTTTACCCTCCATATTTTAAATTACCCTCCATATTTTAAAAATCGTAATAAAATCATAAAGCTCTACATGTGCAACAAGAAAACTGAGAGATAAACATAGGACATTATTTTCTGGCCTCCAGTTTCATTCCCTTTGGGTCAAACCATCCTAAAGCCTTTACCTGTCTTTGCGGCTACTTCGACCAGCCTGGTCATTGCCCTCCTCCTCAGCATCCTTCTGGTCGTCCTTGCTCTCTTCCCAGTCCTTGTAGGAAGACACTCGGGACTTCTTCTTGTCCTCCCCATCGTCCTTCTCCTCTCGCTCCCTCCGTTTCAGGGAAGCCAACAAGTCCAGTCCCAGCAGCGAAGGGCGGGGAGCAGGGGCCTTGAAGACATGCTGCTCACTGGCCGCACTTTTGGTCTTGCAAATAAGACCGCCAACCTGAGAGTCCAGATCAGTGCCTTCCAATCTATGGATCGAGGTATCCTCACTGGTGTCCTCCATGACAGGCTCCAGGGCTTCTCCAGAAGAAAGACAAACCATTTTGTATTGAACATAAGAAGGAGAGGGCTTGGCTCTACCCCAAGATAACTATAGTTGTAGATATCTTTAGAGGGTTAGCCTCCCCCTTACGACAAGGATTTTTTTAGTACCTCTTGCTAAGACCTTTCCATCAATTCACTGATAATTTCAAAAGACCCTCTGACAAGCAACACGTCAGAGATACACATACACACATACACACACACACACACACACACACACCCCAAACACCAGGATCCAAGCAAGTATCATCCTCAGGCCTCGCTATGGCACACTTACTAGAACATAATGGCACCTATAAAGGTAGCACAGCGGAAATACCGTTAGATTTGAAGTCAGAAACCTCAATTGGAATCTAGGCTCTTGACATTTTCTACCTGTATGATTGTTAGCAAATAACTTAATCTTTGGTTGGGCATAATTTCTCTATCTGTAAAATGGAAATACTTTCTGCTATATTTAATCCATGGGGTTATTGCGAGCGTCAAAAAGAAAGTGTATGTGAAAGCTCTTGAAACCATAGAGTTACATAAATGTAACTGTTACATTATATTACTTGCTGTGTTCCTATATATTGATTGGGTCCCTCACCATTTTTTCACAAGTTCTTCTATTTCTCCCTCCCTTTAAGCTCCAGATACAGCAGAGACATTGGGGTATAAGGGTACCTACCACCCATGTGATCCATACTTTAGTAGCTTGCGGGGGTTGGGGGGTGGGGAAACCAGTTGTGTTTTGTAGAAAAGAATTACCTCACAGCAGTCGAAATCTGTTTAATAACAATCCATGTTCGCCAAAAATATTGATGAGAAGCACTAGGTTAAAAAATAGATTTCCTGGCATTTGTAACAAATTCCTCTTTACTTCCTATTTCACACCATCCACTTATAAACATGCACCGACCCTGGGTGCTTGGATAATTCCCCTCATTCCAACAAGTCAGTGAAGCGAAGGAACTGTCAAGAGGTAGTAGCCACCAGAATCCTGAATGTTCTGCCCAGCTCTAATTAACATGCACAGCTCTCTAGAGGCATATTGCCAGACAGGCTGGACACACAACATGGACAAAGAAACAAGAACTGCATTTTTGAAAAATGCCATCAGGCAGAGAGAAGGGAAAGCTACATGTTGGTGACATCTGTACACATTTGAGAAAATCTAAACAGGAAGTCAGATATACAGACTCTGCTCAGATGTAGTCTGAACTAGAAAATATACCCCCAGAACGCCATTCTATTGAGAACCTTATCTGTCCTATTGATGCTGTACTCAGTGCCTAGCAAAATAAACGTTGAATAACGTTTGAATAAATGTATGAATGAATGTAAACTGATTAAAGGAAAACAGGAAGTGAAACATTTCTAGAAACAGCAAGGGAGATCCCAGCAGCACAGGTCAAGGAGTCTGATAGCAGGATTTAACTAGCTGCTGAGAAGAACAAATAAGGAGTTCAGGAGTTAAATTCTGGAGAAGGATTAATGGCAAAGAAGTTGCAAGGGGTACCAGAAAAACAATGAAGGAAGTAAATGGATTTACTCATTCAACAAATATTGAGTACCTTTTGTGAGCCAATCGCTGTTATGGGCAACAGGGATTGAACAGAGAACAAAACAGACAAAAATCCGCACCCTTTGGAGTTAACATTCTAGTAGAGGAGATCACCTGATAGATACCACTGTGACAGCGAAGAGGAAGACACAAGGAACCCTACTGGGCTCGGCGTCCGTCCGCGAGTGGCCTAATGGGGAGGCCTAAGGAAGGGTGCAAGGTTGACCCCGAGTAGCATCCCTGGACTTCAGTGAGGCCGCGCCGGGCAGCAGGGTTTGACCAGAGCAAAGAGAAAAGCCGGGCCAGGCCGGACCTGCGCAGCAAACCCAGGATGAGTAAGGCAAGTTGGGTAACAGGGACGAGACTTTGCAAACCCGGGCCCGAACCTGAGCGAAGGACCGATATCCGCTGCCTGGAGCCGCCACGATTGGCGAAGGGCAGGGCAGGAAGGGAAAAGGGACACTCACCTCACCAAGCCCGACTTCCGGACCTTCTGTCCCGGATTCTGGGGCGCCGGCGCCGCTAGCCCTCGCTCAGCTCTCCTTAGAGAGCCAAAATCCGCACCTCGAAAGCGGCCATTACTGTCCCATAATACCTTGTGCGGCCCCTTCTATCCGTCCAAAGAGACCATAGAGAGTAACCCGGAAATGCTGGGTCCTGGCTCCAAGTATGGGGCATAACGCGACCAGATTCTCAAGGGTAGAGAGCCTTACTCTGGGACTCTGATCAGAGACACTTCCGAGTCTCGTTGCGACCAATCACATTTAGCCTAAGAAGCCTGGCCCCGCCTCTAGTCTGAGCGGGTGAAAGGGAAAAGGATGAGAGATCGGCCATCTTTAGTAAGGGCGGAAGTGACTGTAAGACTTCCGGTTAGAGCTGGATGTAGTGGACTTGTGACGAGAACAACCTTTTCTGCTTTATTGGGCTGTTGAGCGGGGACGCCCGCGCGTTTCTCTAGTGCGACTGTGCGTTTTCCTTTTCCATTTCCGCCTCTTTAAAGCGGGCCGCCGAGAGTTGCTGGGCAACAGTCCCTGGGTTACTTTGGATTAGCATCGCTGTGGTGGTTCCGGCGGAAGAAAGGAGCCGCCAGTGTCCCGCTTCTAGAAAAGGGCCGGGCTGCTGACAGTCCTGAAATTGAAGAGAGGGAGGCGACTTGTAAAAGAAGGTAAGCATCGCCTTCCCTAGCAGTTGTGAGCCAGGAGGAGCCCAAGCACAGACATCGTTAAAAATTGACCAGTGACCCGTGAACAACGACGGATTCGAACAGCGCGGTTTGAACCCGCGTTTTTCAAGGGTCACCTGTATTTTTGATAAACTGTTGGGAATCCGCGTACATGACGGGCCGACTTAAGTTATCCGCGAATTTTCGACTGCGCGGGTCGTTAGGTGCCCTACCCGCGCGTTTGTTACGGGTCAACGATGTCGAATATTTTGGAAAAATAAAGACACACATTCCGCTGTCAATAAAAATCACGTGTCTGTTCACACGCAGAGGCAGCCACTGATGATGTCTGGAGACATTCATTCCCAGTTATTGTTTGTAAATATGCACATTTGCATTATAGTGCCTAAACTGTAGAGTGTGGGATCACACTGTGTTATAACTTTTTTCTTTATCATTAGAACTTTTCAGTACCTGGAATGTTCATCTCTGACATAGTGTTTAGTGGTTGTACATTATAGGACAGTACTATCTTTTATTTCACCAACGCCCTATTAAATGGCCGGTAAAATTAATTCCAGTTTTTCACCATTATAAATGTGAGGAATATAATTTGTATGTAAATCTTTGTGCATATGTCTGTTTATTAAGAACAAACTCTCAGAACCGGAATTGGTGGTTAAAGAGTATTTCAGCTTTCTGTCAAAAAAAGTTTTTTTTGTCTACATTTCAACAGGGACTGTGAATACCTGCCCTTCGTTCACACTCTTGCCATTATTGTTTAATCTTTGCCAACTTAATGGTTTATAAAAAATATATCTTTTAATTTGCTTTTCTTTCCTTACTAGTAAAGCTTAACTTTCCACATATATTTATTGTCCATTTGTACCTCTTCTTTTGTGACTTCTCTCTTGGTATCCTTTCTGTAGACATTTTCTCAAGTGTCGTCTGTTTCCTTCCTCCTTCCAACATCTCTCCAGCCCCTCTTCATCCATCGACAGCTCTGCCCTCCCCTCATGTCCTCCTCTTTGTCAGTAACAAACAGGAATTGCTGTTTCTTTGAATTCTCGTGGTGGGACAGATCCATCTTCTCTTTGACTTTCACCAGTAATTTGTTCTGCTACTCACATTTGATGAAGTCCCTGCTGGCAGTCAGCTTCCCTATTTAAAATATCACCTATTACTGGAACAGTTTCATTTCCTATATGAATTTTTATCAATTCATATCTTAAAATTCATGGTTTTTTTGGTGATTTGTCACCAAAAAAATACATAGAGAGAAAGAAATCCTCCCTGTTCATAGCATTAGCCAACTTTGGAACTGAATTTAAAATATCAAGTATCTTAATGGGTCTCCCGTGAATGGACTCAAAAATAAAGTTCATTGATCAAATACCTTATTGTAGTGGAAAGAATGCTAGACTATAAATTTGGTGGCCTGAATTGTATTCCTTGTTCTTGTAGCTAGAAGTGTAACTAGATGCAAACTGTTCTGTAAAATGAGGGGGTTGGATTAGGCCTGTTCTATCTCCGTATTTTATGATTTGTTTTGTGTGTGTGTGGTTTTTACACTCTTAATTGAGCTGTTTGTCACGTGATGAG
This sequence comes from Hipposideros armiger, assembly GCF_001890085.2. NCBI lineage: Eukaryota > Metazoa > Chordata > Mammalia > Chiroptera > Hipposideridae > Hipposideros > Hipposideros armiger. The sequence continues at coordinate 1,415,223 of NW_017731359.1, read as the reverse complement.
GTGCACCTAGTAAGATATGCACCAAAAATCTTTAAGCCAGGACTCATGAGAATACAAAAGTCCGTCAATAAAGGACTGTTTAAAAAGTATGGTACGTGCATGAAATAGTATGCCGCTGTAACAAAGACTGTAAATTTTCTGTGTGTAGATACGGGACAATCTTCATATGTTAGGTTACAAAAGGTGCCAAGTGCAGAAGAGTGAGTAAAGACATCATATGTGTGCCGGACATCTGTCACTTGCCCCCCTAGAGCCACTCTTTCTCCTCTTCTAGACTGCTCTGGGGCCAGAAGGCTTGTCTACCTCCACAGCTCCCTAATCCTTTGATTCCGGTTGGAGTCAGCCAGTGGAGAGCAGCGGAAGGGAGGGAGGGAAGTGACAGCACCCCTTACTGCGTGCAGGCTGACCTGTACAGCGGCCTTCCCCACTCAGCAGTCTCCGCCACACAATTCTGGTGACCACTCCCTCCCATGACTCCTTCAGGCCTTGGGGTGTTAACAGTGCCCCACTGTTACTAGCCCCGGAGTATAGCACCGAACCCTGTTGTTTGCCTATACCCTACCTTAATGAAAGTCCCTCCAAATGACCAAATTTGAGGATTTCATCTCTTTCCTACTGGAACACCGTCTGATAAAAAAAAAGGCTATTTGGGGGGTAAAAGAAGGAGAAAACATAGGAATGCATATTTATATTTTCTAGTGAATGCATCACAAAATTCTGGAAGATGCATGAGAAACTAGTAAAAGTAGTTACCTGGTGTGTGGGGAGAAATGGGACAGTGGGAACTAGGCCAGTCGGGTAAGACAGAGGGTTGGAGGGTAAGACAGAGATGGGGTTTCACAGTGTATCTTTCTGTATTGTTGCTTTTTAGACTAGTGGACTTATTTCTCACCTATTTGTGCATTTAGTGTATTCCTTTTACTTTTTTGATACTGTGTTATATGAAGCCCTTTTTTCCCCTGGAAAAAAACCATATTATCACCTCCAAAAATTAACATTTTTTTTTTAAATTAGGACTCATGAACTTAATCTGCCTTTAAACATTGCAACTTTATTTCAGGACTGACAGTGAGGATTAATATTTGGATGATTTCAAGATGAGTTTCCTATTGCCCAAGCTGACCAGCAAAAAAGAAGTTGACCAGGTGATAAAAAGCACTGCAGAGAAAGTGTTGGTTCTCAGGTTTGGGAGAGACGAGGATACTGTCTGTCTGCAACTAGATGATATCGTAAGTGAATTTTTTAAATAAGTGGTTTTTATAAAAAATCGATACGTTCCCACTTCAGCGTCTGCAAAGTGCGTGAAAGGGCGTAGGCAGGGCCTGGGGATATAGCTGTTTGTTTGTTAGCATACCTTCACTAAGAGCTGACCCCCTAAATCTGTGATTATGCTGAATCTGTCCTGGGATGTCCTTCCCCACTAGCAACTGTGGGAGCTCCACTCCACCAACAAGGCAATAGAAGACCAGAAACATTATTAACAAGCATCTCTGAACATTATCTTATTCAGTGCTCACACAGTGGAATCACTGCTGTTACTATTCCCAAGGAGGAGATGACTGCCAGCGAGGTCACGTGACCTCTCACAGGCACAGAACCACTGAATTGTAGAGCTCAGTTTGAACTTTGTTTTCTCCGCCTGCAGATAGGCTTTACTAGTGTGCTGCTCCAGTGTGTGTCTGACGATAATCTCTGACTTCACAACATATCGTCACACTCTGATGAGTAGGGAGGGCAGTGTGGGACAGAGTAGGTTTATTCTCTTCCCTGTTTATTATGGAGAGAGACTTACCCCAGGACTAAGACCTCTTCCACCTTTTCTGTTGCTGCCACCCACTGTGTGGCTGGAGGGCAAGAATCCTCATTACTGTGATTAAATATGAGTGTGTGTGATGTGTTATCCTGGGAGGGGTGGGGAGGGAGGAACAGCCAGGGGATTGTACCCTCAGCTCTAGTGGGGGAAGGACTAATACTAGAGGTCAAGAGTACAGACTCTGAAGCTAAGCTGCCTGAGTTCAAACCCCAGCTTTATTGCTTACTAGCTGTGTGACCCTGGGCACATTACCTCCCTGTGCCTTGGTTTCTTTACCTATGAAATGGGGACTATCATAATGCATACCTCATAGGATTTTGTAAGGATCAAATGAATTAAAAGTGTAAAGCACCTAGGACAGTTAGCACATAATCAGTGCCATGTAAGTATTTGCTGGTTTTTTTATAGTTATCATTTATGGGGGAATTGGAAGGAGAGAGGTTTGGGATAATTTCTATAGTACATATTTATGAGTTGTTTTTTTGTTTGTTTCAGTGAGCATGGATTTTATAAATGCATAAAAAGTTTATTAAAACTTTACAATAAGAAATAGAAAAGAAACGAAGGAATAAAGATTTAAAAAAAATTTTAAAAACAAAAAAAGAAGAAATGAAGGAATCTATTCACACAATTTACCCAGAGCCCTTTCATAACCTTACCAACAGTGTTTCAGTCTCTGAATGATAAGGTACACTGTGTCTAATGTAGAACTTACAGAGGCTAGATTGTTGGCCCAGGAATTTTTTCAAACAGAACACTCTATCCTATTAAAAAGTTTCACAGAAGATACATTAGCTACCTATTGTATTCTAACCTTCATCTCTCTCCTCATTTGCAGCTTTCTAAGACCTCTTCTGACTTGAGTAAAATGGCTGCTATATATCTGGTAGATGTGGACCAAACTCCAGTGTATACACACTATTTTGACATCAGTTATATTCCATCTACTGTGTTTTTCTTCAACGGGCAGCATATGAAAGTGGATTATGGGTAAGTTAGGTTGACATGAAGTTATTACAGTCTGAAAAGTTTCCTTTAAGCAGTTTCCGTAACACCTATTTGCATTCAGCGGTGACAGTGAAGCTTGTATTGGTTCTGCTTCCTCAGTTGATGCACTTTCTAATTTTCTTATGTGAAACTTGGTGCAAAATGAGTGTTCTGGTCTGATTGACAAATTTTAATTTCCTACTTAAGTATGAAAGAATAGTATGATTGTGAAGCACTAACCACCCTTCACTCTAAAAAATGTAGACCCATTTTCTTAAAAGTTTTCCCGGAATTTTGTTTAGACAAAATATGTCATTGTTCTTAAACTTTTGGAACTAGTAGGTTGCAGTTACAAAAGTATTCCTTCCAACAGACTAAGACATGCTCCTCTCTTGCCAAGTTTCCTGTCTTCTTCTGCTCAAAATATTTTGAAATTATTCTTCAAGAAAGTCTGTCAAAAATAAGTAACATGAAATCTCTCTAATGCCTTCCACTGCGTCCAGTACTTCATATTTATTTTGAATGTATCCATAATTCTTATCATTTTTCACTGTGGTTGAGGTGTCCACTTGTCTAGACCTGTGGACTTGCTTTGTCATTATCAATGTGAAAGTGCAAAAAATATGTGTTTTAAGTGTTCTAAAGCTATTTATTGTCCTAGAATACAGTTGATGTAAGTATTAATTTGGTGCAATCTTTTTAGAGGGCGATTTATGACACTACATACCAAACACCTTAAAAGTGTATAAAATTTTTAACCCATCAATTGCATTTCCAGGAATTGATCTAAATGAAAATAATCCTGAAAGTTAGCAAAGTTGGCTGCGTGGATATTCATACGTTAGTTGAAAAAAAGCACATTACAAAATAATATGTGTGATATGATTCCCATTATTGTAAAAAAAGAAATGTACACACAAACACACACCGATATACAGACAGACAGACAGACAGACAGACATATGATTAGAAGGATATACACCTAAATGTGGCCTCACTGGTGATTTTGTTTTTGGTTTTGTTTTAAGATTTTATTGAGGAATTGGGGAAGGAGAACAGTGTTGGGGAATTGGGGAAGAGGAACAGCCAAGTTGTTGTCCTTCAATCTTAGTTGTGGAGGGTGCGGCTAGCTCAGCTCCAAGTCCAGTCACCATCCAGCCGCCCGTCAGCAGCTCACGGCTGCTCAGCTCAAGGTGCCGTGTTCAATCTTAGTTGTGGGGAGCACAGCCCACCATCCCATGCGGGAGTCGAACCAGCAACCTTGTTGTCAGGAGCAGGTGCTCTCACCAGCTAAGCCATCCTGCCACCTGTTGGCAGCTCAGCGGCACTCAGCTCAGGCTCAGCATCACTGGCCCATGTGGGAATCGAACCGGCGACCCTGTTGCTCAGAGCTCACACTCTTAACCAACTGAGCCACTTGGCCAGCTGCTGTTTGTTTGGGGTTTTTTTTGCTAAAAAATTTTTGAAATAAACATACTTCGTGTTTTAAATAGTAAACAAACAAACAAAATTAATGCCCACTACTCAAAAGTAGAAATGACTGAAGCTTGGAGAGACCATGACCAGTTAATGAGCCTTGCGCAGTGCCTAGCCAAAAACAACAACAAAACAATGCCCACACCAACACTCAGGGAATACTACCTGATCATGAGTGCTTCAAATATCTGGTGAGCAGGAGCTTCTCATATGCTAGGGCTTCGAAGCTGTCCCAGTGGCTCACACACTGGTTTTAGCCCTATGTCAAACGGGGCCCAAAATCACAAATGGAAAAATCAGTGCTGGACCTTGTGTCTGAAGCCTCCCTGACAGAAGAAAGTAATGGAGCTACTGTTCGTTTTGTTTATCCTGAAGGTCTCCAGCCAGTAATTATTAACAGTTCTGAGCAAGCTTGTTTCTCTTCTGTGCTATCTAGGTCTCCAGATCACACTAAGTTTGTGGGAAGTTTCAAAACCAAACAAGACTTCATAGATTTGATTGAAGTGATTTATCGAGGAGCCATGAGGGGAAAACTTATTGTCCGAAGTCCTATTGATCCCAAGAATATTCCCAAATATGACCTTCTCTATCAAGACATTTAGCATATTCCTACTGTCAGAGTTGAAGAGAAAGGCACATCTCGAAGCAGCACCGGAGCACAGCTGTACTGTTTTCCTGGAGTCCTTTGGAAACTTACTCGGTGTCCCTATGGAGGAGAGGTTTGACTTGTGCAGAAAATACTGGCCCCAAGCAGAAGACCCCGCCAGGACTGTAAGAATCTGGGAAGCCAAGTGTTCACTCCCCGCAAACCTCAGAGCAGCCAAGTCAGCTGTGACCAATTTCCCCAGCGTGTTTGGTTTGACTTCTATTTATATTGTGTTTTTTTTAACCCTTAACATAATACAGAATTCTCCTCAACATTGGCTAATACAATTTCATTTAACTGTGTTTATTTGATACACAAGTAAAGTGGAAAGTTAATTGCCAAAGATACTTACTTCTTTTCTACCCTAGATGTGTAAACACACACCCCTCCCTCACCCACAGCCTTGCCCATTGTGCCATTGCGCCATTCATATGTTTATATTCCTCGTGCTTTCTTATCTCTAGTCCTAATTGTCCCTGTTTCTCTTGGAATGAATAACTCTCCACCAATAGCAGGCAAGTTTGTTTTATTTTGGAGCCTTTCTGACTTGGACTTTGAAAACAGTGTCCTGTCTGCAAATTTACTAGCTTTTGTGCTATTAAATTGCCCAAGAAGGGAGGCTTGTGCTCCCAATTTGAGCTAAACAAAAAATTAAGTACCTTTAGTCAATAGGAACAGATCTCCCAGAAATCAGAATCCACCTCTTCCTGCGACAGAAAATTGTACTTCAAGGGCTCATGACTAGAAAGAGATGTCAGAATTGTTAGAAAGAATAGGGGCTGCTTTTCCTACTTGGAAAAAAACCTATGTTTTCCCAGGAGTCAAATGCAAACCATCTGAGTCTTCCATTTCACAAAGATAAGGGTCTTCTATTACAGGTCTCCCAGGAGAAGAGTTCCAGAACCCTTGCAAACAGAAAGCTCTTCTAAACTCTTTTCTGCTATAAGCCTTCAGTACACTGACCCATCACCAGAATACCTTCTTATGCCAAAATATGGCCTCTCTTTCTCATGGTGTAAAATGCCATTTGATGTCATTAATCTCACACCAGTCTGGCCTTCGCTATGAAGTTCTCACGTCTACTCTCCAGATCCATCAATAATTTTCAACAGGTTAGAGCTAGTGGACCAGTGAAGGACTTAGACCTATATTCTAGAATCTATGGAAGAGAATAACCAGAAACCGAAAAATCATACAAACATTTTTAAAAGCCTCTTGGAATACAGTTTTACCTTTTTCTTACAGCAGTATCTTCAGCACTAAGTTTTCTTGAAGAATGAGCCACCCCAGTTTTCTTGAAGAATTACCTGATTGTATTAAGTGGCTTCTGGTCACCACTCAGGAGGAAAATAATACGAGAAAACCTTTGGCATCTTGTGGATTCACTTCTCTGCCTTCCTCCCCAGCAGCACCTCTTGCCAGCCCTCCCGGGTTTCAGCGACACTGCGCTCCGTAGCTCTGAACACTTCCTGCTGTCGTCTGCAGCCCCAGGGTCTTCTTCCCCCTCGGGCCCTCTCCTTGAAGTGCAGGAGGAACCTCCTATTCTCCTTTAAGGTTCAGACCTTGCCTCCTCTACGAAGCCTTTTTTCCCATCCAGGAGTCACTCGTATTTACATAGCATCAAAAATAGGATGGGGCATACAGTATGCACTCAGTAAATGCTTGTGCCGAGGAAAGCAATAAGGCAGGAACAAAACAAATCAAGACTTCAGAGAAACATTCCCTAAAGCCATCAGGAGGAAGATATGAGAATTTTATGCATGCAAGTTCTGAGTTTTTGCTGGTATCTAAGCACTTACCGTACATCAAATACTGTGTGATTTAGCCTGTGAGTGACAGAAAATCCAACTAACAGTGACAGGCAATGAAGATGTTTTATTCTTTCATAGAAGGCTGTGGGGTGGCAGGTCTAGAGTCCACTCAGTAGCTCAATGACATCATCGGGGAGCCAGATTCTTTTTATCCTCCTCAGCATATTCATTCTTCGTCCCAGCGTGGGCCACCTCGTGATTCTGACATGGCCGCTGCAGTTCCATGTGTCATGATTACCATAAAAACGGGGAGAGGAGAAGATGGAGGTGCCGGGGAAAGGGTTTTGTTTTGCCTTATTCCTGAAGTGTCAGCAGCGAAGGACACAAAAGCACCCAGCAGCCTTCCTTCTATGCCGTATTAGTCAGAGCCAGGTTGCGTGGTCACCTCTCCCTGCAGAAAAAGCTGGGAAAAGAACCACCTGGCAAGGGGGTGGGCTTGCAGTGACAATGCTGCCCAGCACAGAATTGGGCTTCTGTTGACAAGAAGGTCAGTGGCTGCCAAACAGGTCACGTGCTGCCTGGTCCACTGCCCTCCAGCTGTGCATCTATTCTCTCATTCTAGAAAGTCAGCACCAACAGCCCCATGAGGTTTTGAAAGAAGCAGTAACTTGCCCAAGTGGTGGCAGGTTGTGCCAGGGGACCCTGGAAGAGCAAGAATTCTTCATAAGGTTATTAAAACAGGCAGATCCCATACAGATGACTAACCCTTTACTGAGTCCCAGAATGTCATTGCTGGTAGGCACTTCAGAGGTGGTCTGGTTTAAGCCCCTCATGGAAGAAACCAGGGAACCAATGGGTGGGGAGCAGAAGGCACTTGGCCAATTTATGGCCAAGCTGTGATTTGGACCCAGCAAGCCCAGAACTCCTGCCTTTGCCCTATCTTAATTTGTCTTTCTGAAGCGCTGGTGTGTTGGAATGCAAATGATAAAGTACTGCTTGTGTGTGTCAAAACACTTGTTTTCATCCCACTTTGAGCTAGCGTCTTCCTCAGTGAAGTAAAAATTACTCAGGGTTTGTATTCAGACAGACCTAGGTTCAAGGCTGAGCTTCACTATTTACTAGCTGTGTAACCTGAAGCAAATCACTTCACTTCTCTTATAAGTCTCTTTTCCTTTGTCTGTAAAACTAAGACAGCCACCTTTCTGAGGCCGGCCTCAGGAGGCACTCCGTAGAGTTCCCACAGTGAGGCAGTTTGTATCACCGTAGGGATTTCCAGTTGGCTGGAGGTGTTTCCTGCTACACTCCCAGTAAACCCTGTGCCACTTGGCTGCTGCTGTACCATAAATGAAAGGATTATAAGCCCAAGGCTTTAAAAATAGACAAAACAGAAATGAGTCTGAAGAAAGTTCTTTATTGATTGACTCAGCCATGCAGGGCTGGAATCCATCAGTTTCACACCATGTTGTAGCCCCTCCACTCCCATCTAGTTTGCCTTCTCCCAGAGTGAAATCTTGCTCAGGCAAGGGCTTCCAGCCAGCCTTGCATTAGTTGTTGGCTATGGTTTTCTGAACCCAGTCCAGGATGGAGGGCACCTTCACATACACACCATACTCAGCCACACTACAGCTCTTATCAAAGCTCAGGATCCCAGCCGCATACCAAGTGTCGTCATTCAGGTCGTGAACAGCAAAGGCACTGCCAGCATCCCCATAGCAGGTGTCTTCCTCGTACTTGGACAGACCGACACAGAAGGTGTGTTCATTCAGTATGGGCTGCACCCCTACAGGGCTCTTTGGTTCTTTCTTCTCGGGCACCGTGCTTTTTTCATAATGTTGTACACATTTGTCTTGGTCAGCCACAGCAAGCATGACGTACTTGAGGAACTCAGTAAAATTAAAGTTGGTATTTCGCCCCCAGCCAGACACGTAACCCACACGCCCCACTTCGGCATAATCTTTTGAAGGCAGGCAGATGGGCATTACTGTCTCACCAACGGGCACCTTCTGCTTGAGTTTAATAAGCCCAATGTCGATCTTGGAGTAGTCAGGGTGGAGAACCACCTTCTCAATCTCCACCTGCTGATTTTTCCCCACATAGAGTCTTAGGGTAGGAGCAATGTCTTTTGCTTTTGCACCATCTTCATGACCCAGGAAGAGATTTTTAGCCGTGGTCAGCAGCCATTGTTCACTGATCAATGTGGCCCCCGAGGTGAGGTTATGGTGCGAGACCATCTTAGCCTGCCAGGGAAAGCTGCCTTTGGCATCCAGCGATCCACCCAGGATCCGTTGGACCTGATTCACGGGGTTCTTGGGCTTTCCGCACACTGTGAAGGAAATTGTGAGCAGAAACGTGAGAGCCTCCCGGTCTGCGAGAGGGGTGAACGCACTGGCTGTCACTGCTGTCTAAACTATCATCGTTCATTTCTTCAGAGCCAGGAATACTTACATACTTTGCCCTCACCATCTGTCCTCTCATTTCCAGTGTTTACAGTTTAAACTCATCCTTTTTCAAAAAATTGTTTCCATCACTAAGAGTTTGATTTCCTACTTTCCTAACTCACAAAAGAAACAACCCTGAGATTTTCAAGCCCTGGCTGGAGAGCTATGTATATTTCAGCAGTTTATCACAACAAGGACATGTCCACAATTCGTTGAAATTCATTGTAAGGGCAAGGAGCTGTGCTAATTCATTCCTCTTAATAAAAAGAGGTCTGTAGCACCATCGGCTACAACTCAGATTTCATAGGTACTGCACTTCATTCAAGGCAGGTTAGTCCTTCCACACCACTAACAGCAGGAGGGTAGGCAGCATGCTCTTGTTCCACGAGGGAAAAGGAGAGAGCAATAGCTCTTTGTAGTAACAGGCAACAGAACTAATACACTGCCAGCCTCCTGTCATCCTTCCCTGAATTAGGGTTTTGGCATGCCCTCCCTTGATTTCCTCTTGGAGCCAGCTTTACCCTTAACCTTGGGCGCTCTGGGCGGGCTCTCTACACACAGGGTCTCCTGCCCCTCTGGGCGCAGTGTACACAGTAGATGCCGTCAGTGCCCTGCAGACCCTGGTGAACAAGATACTTAGTGACCCTTACTAGGGAATCACCTCACTGCTCTTTGCCTGGACCTTGTGGTTCTCCCTGGTCCCTCGTCTTGGCTCTCATATGCTCAGTAGAAGCCACCCTGGGGGGATGTGACGCTAGGGCATTCCGACCAGGATGCCTGCCTGAGCACTGGACCCTCAATACCCATCCTTGGTCGGCTTCCCAGGGCCCTCAGCTTCCTACCTGCTTCACATTCAGGAAGTTTCTCTCCAATAGCCTGATTTTTCCACTGCTTCTCACTGTTCAAGGTGTACACTCCTGAAACAAAAGAAATGAGCCAAAAGAGAAATTGAATCTGGACCTTGTGTAGAGAAGATAATTAGAAGAATTAGAGAAGGAGAAGGAGAAGGAAGCTAAGAAAGGAGCACTGTACTACAATCCACATGCTGGAGGCCCCAGTGGAGCCCACGGGACAGAACTGGCCATGGTGGCCATCGTGATCATGGTGAGGCATCACAGAGTAGGACTCTGGGTTCAAATCCTGGCTCTACCTCTTACAGTCTAACTAATGTGCAAGTTACTCAGCCTCTCTCTGCCTCGATTTCCTCATCACCAAATAATAATAGCATCTCTGTAGAGAGGTGTTGTGAGGACTAAGTGAGCAAATAAAGCACTTAGAACAGTGGCAGGAACACAGTCACTAAAGTAAGAGCGATGTCGGCATCACCATCATTTCTTCTTTTGCCACATCTCCTTTTGTAGACGTAGCTCTCACTCTGAGATGGGTAGAGTATGTGACATCACCTCCCCTTAACAAAAGACAAAACTTGAGGCTGAGCAAAGTTAATTTGCCCAAAAGGCCACAGCTCCTGGTGGCAAAACCCTTATTGGAACCTAAATCTCCTAGCTCCAAGGATAACGTGAACTTTCTGGCCAGTCATCCCCCCGGCCCTGTTCATCATGGAAATGCCAGGAACGGGAGGATGCGGGGACACTGGTCCAGATCTTACCGTCTCCATCAGTGCGCAGTCTGTAGTAGGTCTTACACTGATAGCGAACTGAGTGCTCCACATAGCCATTTGCAATCTCGGGGGGCTTTGGGCAGCTGTCATCTGCAAAGAAAAACAGGAAGATGACGTTAGTAATTCAGAAATTGCTCCCAGAGACCCATGAAAAGTAAGATGAGAGGAAGCTGCTCTGCACATCAAACTCCCCCCGCCCCAAAGGGAAGCCAATGGGAGGGCAATCTCCCCTTGTTTCTGGCTGGCTCCCCAAGGTTCTTCGTGGTATTGAAAGACCAGAGATTGGGATGAAAGGAGGGAACCTTGATTCCGGAAGAGAGGGTATAGATCTGATAGGGTCAGACTCAGCAGTGCTGCGCTGTACCACCCCTGCCCAAGTTCAAAAACCCACCTGCGTTATCTGTGTTGTTATTGCCAGTGCCCACTGCGAAAAGCTGGCCCCAGAGCAGGAGGGCAACGGCAGCTCCCAGGGCACTGCAGAGAGAAGACAGGAAGGAGTACAAAGCTAGTCTCCCTGCCTCACCACACACACGCAAACACACACATGCACGTACGCACAGATACTTTCACCCTACTTTTCTCCCATTAAGCAGCCAGAAAAGAAAATAGATCTATGGAAGTGCTAGTACCCAGAAGTTGTCCCCACACACTCACATACACCATTTACAGCTTCCCCGTACACCCGGGTCCAGCAAGCTCTATGCTGCTGGGAATTCTACATAAGCTGGAGAGAGGAACCTCCAAGGTAGGAAGGCACACAGGTGTGTGGGCTGCCATTCCTGGCAGCATTCAGGAAACGTGAACTTGGTAATACATGAGCTTTCCAGCAAAAAGAAACTTCCCTTAGGCACCCCTCAAGGGCTGCAAGGACCCTGCAAATAAAACGTGAAAAACTTGAAGACAGAAAATGGGGATTTACTATGCCAGTCTCTACTTTTCTAAAGTTTCCGTAAGAAAAGGGATTTGAAATATTTTGTTTAAAATACATAGTTATTTCGCTTATTTGATTATAATTTGTCTTCAAGGAAAGGTATATCAATAACCCCCAAATGCCAGAAGGTTACCTGGAAGGAAGATAACTGACTTCCTGACAGCATGACTGGATGTGGGCATCAATGCATAGGCCACAGTTAACCAGTTAACCATCTCACTGGCAAATGTCAACCAGTCAGAAGGGGCTTGGTTGTGTTAAGTTTCTAACACATCTTTGGTCTTGCTATTTCAACATTTCAAAAAATCTTTTCTGATAAAACCTAAGTGCCTTGTGTCACCCAAATGTGTCATTATTGGTCTTTGTTATTATACACTATAAAAAGGAAAGAAAAAAAACCTGCTAATAAATATATTCAAAATGCCAGGAAGCCTACCATAGGAGCTGCCATCATCTCCTATGAAGATGAAAACTTCATAACCTCAAGGAAAAAAATGTTCTTAGAGCAAGTCACATCTCCTGGCAGAGACAGCAGTATCTGAAAGCAGTATCTTTTATGGATGCAGAAAAGCAGAGGGTTTAACACACTACCCCTTTAATTCACTATAATTACCCCATTTGCCTAAATTTCCTTCGTTGTATTTTTGTATCTCTCCTGTAGGTTACTCCTATATCTGGGCTGTCAGTAGATAAAAGATGTATGCAAAGAAGGATGAGATAAAGAGCCAGAGAAAGAGGGGGACATGGGCAGAGCTGTGAACTCACCTCATCTTTGCTTTGTCCTGCCTCTGGATGAACAGTGCTGTGCGGTGCGCTTGCCGATGCTTTTATGCCCCTAGTATCTCACTCCACCCCCTTCGATTTTGTAATTCCTGTGTCTACACAACTTTGGCCTTGGTCAGGTCACTGGCATTTTCCAGTAACAAAACCACAAACATCCCTTTTAAGAGTCAAGCTCTTGCTTCACGCTTGAGTTTCCCCTGGCGTTATTTCTTACAAACACCAAAGAAACTTGGGTCGGCCACATCATGACCCCCAGTAACTGCCAAAGAGTTTCCCGAAATCACCGGCCTGTGCAGGACTAGGGGAGGAAACGTCTTTGTTTTGGAGAGTATTCAGCAGTGAAAAGAGCTTTTCTTTGAGTTATTTCAAACCCTTTATAAACATTCTTGCAACCTGGCTGAAATGGGGCTCTAAAGAAAGCATTTCCTTTTCACAATCATTCCCCCTGTTGACATCTCCCTATTGCTTAAAAGCTCTCCAACCTGTATTTATTGTGTCTTCTCTGATTGCTCTTTGCAAGAAATCACACAAAATAGTTAAAGCTGTACCACAGACTAATGTACACTATACTCCATGGCAGTGGCTCTTAACATTTATAATCCAGTAATTAATCCAAATAGGCAGATGAGAAAAATTTGATGTGTCTGTCAAATGTCTGCACCTCTGTATCCCAGGTACTATCCAACTGAACTTTAATAGCAACTCAATAAAAGATTTGAAAATCTTTTCAATTCATTTGAAAATTGAATTTTCAATTCATTTGAAAAAAAGTAAGTTCTTAGAGTGTATACAGAAGAATCACTTTGGGGTATTCATAGTGGCAACATAACTGGAAAGACCACAAATGTCCATTAATAGGGGAATGGGTAAATTATGGGTGGTGTATTCATATAATGGAATACACAGCCATGAAAGTGAATGAACTATGAAAGAACATAGATAATCTCATAAACAACTTTGAAAGAAAACTGCAAGTTCAGATGATTACTTTCAGAATGACACCACTGTTACAGAGCTCAGAACCAAGAAAAACTTAACAATGGGTTCTTAGATGTGACTCCAAAATTAAAAGCAACAAAAGAAAATTTGATAAATTGGGCTTCTTTAAAATTAAAAACTTTTATGCATCAAAGGACAATATCAAGAAAGTGAAAAGACAATCTCTGGGAGAAAATATTTGCAAATCATATATCTGATCAGGATTTAATATCCAGTACATATAAAGAACTATAACAACAACAAAAAGACAGACAACCCAATTAAAACAGGCAAATTATTTGAATAGACATTTCTCCAAGAAGATACACAAGTGGCCAAAAAGGACCTGAAAATATGCTCAACGTCACTGGAAAATGTCATTAGGAAATGCAGATCAAAACTATTGTATAATGTGACAGCACACACATCTACTAGAATAGAATGACTACAGTTAAAATATATATAATAAGTGTAGACAAGGATATAGAAAAGCTGGAATTCTTATTCACTGCTGATGGGAATTTAAAATGGTGGTGTTTCTGCGAAAAACAGTTTGATGGTTCCTCAAAAAACTAAACAGAATTGTCATATGACCCAGCAATTCCACTTCTAAGTGTATACCCAAAATAATTGAAAACGGACTCAAACAGATCATTGTACACCAATGTTCATTATGGCATTATTCACAAGAGCCAAAACGTAGAAACACCCCAAGTGTCCTTCAACAGATGAATGGATATTCAAAAACATGGTACTATATACATACAATGAAATATTATTCAACTATAAAAAGGAATGACATTCTGACACCTGCTACAACCTTAGTTGAACCTTGAAAACATTATTCTCAGTGAAATAAGAAACCAGACACACAAAAAAAACAAATATTGTATGATTCCATTTATATGAAATATCTAGAAAAGGAAAATTCATGGACACAAATAGGTTAGAGATTACCAGGGGCTGGAGGGAGGGAGGGAGGAATGAGGAGTTATTGCTTAATGGGTACAGAGTTTCTATTTGGGGTGATGAAAAGATTTTGGAAATGGTGACGGTTGCACAACATTGTGAATGAAATTCATGCCACTGAATTGTACACTTAAGAATTATTTAAATCATGGGCCGACCGAGTGGCGCGATGGTTGGGAGCTGGCTTGGGACCCCGGAGGGCCCTGGTCGGATCCCACATATGAGGGCCAGTGACACTGCCCTCTACAGGTAAGATGCTGAACAACAGCTCAACCTGGAGCTGGGCTGCCATGAGTCGCCGGCGATGGTGTGGGCTGCGGCCCCTGTGGCAGTGGGTTGTCATGGGCTACCGTGTGTGGCCGGCGGCCGGTGGGCGGCCATCCAGAGGCCGGCAACTGGTGTGCCTCGCCCGGGAGGAGCGCAATAGTGGTGCCAGCTTGGGCCGGTGGGGCGGTGTCCTCCACAACTAGACTGAAGAACAAGGCGACAGCAACTTGTCTGTCCCCCTTCCCGGAGTTCCCCAGCGCTGTTCCCATCCCCCCAATTCTCCAATAAAAATCTTAAAAAAAAAAAGAATTATTTAAATCAGAAATTTTATGTTATATATACTTTATTACAATAAAAAAATTCAAGAGGGCCGGCCGAGTGGCGCGATGGTTAAGAACTCGCTTGGGATGCCAGAGGGCCCCGGTTCGGATCCCACATATGAGGGCCAGTGACACTGCCCTC
>NW_017731359.1:1374087-1399271 GCF_001890085.2 Hipposideros armiger | reverse complement strand
TGCAGTCTACGCCATCGCTGGCGACTCATGGCAGCCCAGCTCCAGGTTGAGCTGTTGTTCAGCATCTTAGCTGTGGAGGGCAGTGTCACTGGCCCTAATATGTGGGATCCAAAGCAGGGCCCTCTGGCGTCCCAAGCCAGTTCTTAACCATCGCGGCACTCAGCCAGCCCAATGATCCAACTTTTGAGTGAAGTGATAGGCTCTTGAATGTACATTGTGTTATTGCGCTTTATTTTAAAAGACATATCTCATATGTAATATTTATAACTATCAACATTTTAAAATACAAAGAAGGGGAAACCACCTGACAGACTTATTAAGAGGCAAAGTCCAGGCCCCTTCTTCCGATATTTGATGCAACAGGTCTGAGCAGAGTCTGAGACTGCATTTTAAATGACCATAACCTCTCCCCATCCATGCCAAAATGCAACTGTGCAGCTTTTGCAGAAATAAGGTGGAGCATGTTTCTCTACCCCTTGAATCAGGGTTTGGCTGTGTGACTACTTTGGCCAATGAAACTGCATGCAAACAACAGAAGGCAAGACTTGAGATGTTCATAAGTTGGGGATCTCCTTCTCTTACTGCACCTAGAATGCAGGGGCTGCCAATTGAATGAGTCCGAGCTATTCCTCCATTGCTGGAGGATGGGAAGTCACAAAGAGGAGAAAGCAGGCACCCCAGGCCACCAGCCTCAGTTACCCAGAAGCTGACCACTGATGCATGAGTGAGCCCCTGCCAAGATAAGCGAGCCTAGCCCAGCCCAAATTGCTGTCCCACAGAAACATTAACTAAATGAAAGGTTGCTGTTGTAAGCCACTAAGCTTTGGGAAGGTTTGTTAAGTAGCAAATGTTAACTGATCAGCCAGTATATGAAACATGAAAATGGAGCTACTCTGGCTGACTGTGGGGTGGAGGGGTTAGAATTCTGCTCCCTAGGTTCCTTACAGCTTCTGTAGCAGCTTATTTTTACCAGCCTTTTGCCTCTCTGTTTCCTTCAGTGGCCAGGAAGGAGGGGACGAATCCCTATCTTTCCCAAAGCCCTTTTCTCAAGAACACACACCACAGGCTGCAAAGGAGCCACACTGAGCCTGGATCACTTCCCTCCTGTGGCATTCTCGTGTCCCTCCGCCCCTCCCTCCCACCCCATTCAGTCCATCACCTCTCCTTACAGAAATCATCAAACCCTAGTCTCTAACAGTCCTCTGTCTAGTGTCTGGCAAATGTCACAGCCCTAGGCGTGTTTCTTCTCTGCCCGATGGCTGCTACTATTCCACAGAGAGAAGATACGGGCTTTATTTCTGTGGATCAATGGATCCCCAGGGAATGGGGGAGAACTCTGGTCCTTTGAAATGGAGGGGTGGGGGCGTTCTCTTTAGGCTGCAGCTACCCCTCCTAGCATATCTAAAATGAAACATTTCTCACCACCACTATAGAATAATTGCTTACCCACCAGGGGCATGAACATTCACATTTCTCCTATGAACAAAACCTGAACTTGATCACACTGACCCCTTCTCTTGGATAACAATGGACCATTCACAGCCCCCACTGCCTTGGACATCCTTTATTAACGTGACAATAAAGAGCATCCTGTCAAAAGGCCTTCTCTCCTAATTGGGGACCAAGACAGGACAAAATGAGGAGGTGGCAAGAACTAAGCTTCAGCCTAGCCAGCCACAGGGAGTGGTGAATACATTTTGTAGGGAGGACAGAAAAGCTGGAAATAGTAACGAAGCAAGACAGCAGTTGGCAGAGGACTTGAAGGGCAGAGTTTTTGTTTCGGAAGGAAAAAAATTATTTTTAAATACTCGGTCTTGAAATTTTGCAAGCTACAGAAAAATACAAAGTCCACCCATTATTTCACCATCTCAAGACAGCCAGTGACACTTTAGTGCTATTTCCTTCCAGGCTTTCTCTGCACACATTTTCATGTAGTTTTGATCATTCTTTTTACAGAATTTTTGTGGTCTGCCTTTTTTTACCCAGTGTTACAAGCATTTTCCATGTTGCAGCAAACCTCTTTAAAACTTCTTAAATGTCATATTATATCTTTAACTTAAGGATGTATCATATGTAGTTTAAATGTTTCCTCATCGTTGGGACTTGAAGGTGATTCTAACTTGTCTGTTATAAATTTATATCTTACATACACACAGGGAAGTGAAGTAGGACACCAGGCTCATTTTATTTCATATAGATACACAATTGATGTAGCATCATTTACTAAACACACCAAATCTTAAGTGTTCAGCTCAATATATAGAATATTTCCAGCACCCCAGAAAACTACTTTGGGTTCGTTCCTTCCAGTCAACACTCCACCCCGCAAAAGTAACCACTGTTCTAACTTCTATCGTGAGAAAATAGTTCTGCCTGTTCTTGAACTTTATATAAATAGAATCAAACAGTAGTCATTCTTTGTTTCTGGTTTTTTGGGGTTTTTTTGTCTTTTTTTGCCCATCATATGTCACTGAGAATCATTCATATTGTCACATTAGTTCTTTTTTATTGCTGAGAAGATTCCATTATATGACTACACCACAATTGATTTATCCATTGTCCTGCTAAAGGATGTTTGAACTGATTCCAGTTTGGAGCTATTATAAATAAAGCTGCTATGAACATTCTTGCACATGTCTTTTGGTGGACACATGTACTCATTTCTCTTGGATAAATGCCTTGTTGTATTAAATGGTAGGCGTATGTTTAGCTTTTATAGATACTGCCAAACAGTTCCCCAGTGTACACTCCCACCAGCAATATATCAAAGCTGCAGTTGCTCCATATCCTTGCCAATGCATTTTAATTTTAGCCATTCTGGCATATATGCAGTAAAATATAATAATGGCTTTAATTTGCATTTCTCAGATATTGAATAATATATAGAGCAGTTTTTATATTCTTATTGAGCCATTTAGCTATCCTCTCTATGAAATGTCTTTTCTTTGTTGATTTGTAGGAGTTTGGGAGTTTTTTTAGATATTTTGAACACTAGGCTTTTATTAAATACCATAAGTGTATTGTAAACATCTCCCATTCTATGGCTTGTCTTTTCACTTTCTTGGTCATGTATTTTGATGAACAGAAGTTCTTAATTTTAATCAATCCTAGATTATCAGATTTTTTTTTATTCTATGATTAGTGGTTTTTATGGCCTATTATGAAACCTTTGCCTGTAAGGTCATGACAACATTCTCCTAAATTTTATTCTAGTAGTTTATTGTTTTACCTTTCACATTTAGGTCTATGATCCATGTGAAATTAATGCTTCTGCAAGATGTGAGATAAAAGTTCAAATTCGTTATTTTTCCATAAATATGCAGTTGATCCGGTATCATTTACTAAAATGATCATTCTTTGCCCCTAAATTGCAGTGGTATCTTTGTTAAAAATTAGATGATTGTATATGTGTTGCTTTCTTTGTGTATCCTTTATTCTGTTCCATTAGTCTATTTGTCTAATCTTGGGCTAATGCCACTCTGTCTTAACAAGGAACTTTATAGTAATTCTTGTTATCTGGTATTATAACTTTTCCAACTTTATTCTTCTTTCTCAAGATTGCCTTAACTGACCATTCTAGGTCCTTTACATTTCATATAAATTTTAGAATCAGCTTTCTATTTTCACAGAAAGTCCTGCTGGGATTTTGATTGGGATTACATTGAATCTCTAGATCAATTAGGGAAGAATTGATATCTTAACAATATTGAGTCTTAGCTGTAAGCTTGTTTGTTTTTTGTGGGGTTTTTTTTTTGTTTTTTGTAGATATCCTTTATCAGATTAAGGAAGTTCCTTTCTATTCCTGGTTTGTTTCGATTTTTTTAACATAAAGCGGTGTCAAATGCTTTTTCTTTATCAGTTAAGATCATCAATTCTGTTAATGTGATGAATTACATTCATCAATTTTCTTAATGTTAAACCAACCTTGCATTTCTGGAATAAACTTATACTTCTCACGATATAGTATAATTTTTATATATTGATGGGTTTGATTTGCTGATGGGTTTTTTTAGAATTTTTCCATCAGAGTTCATGAGAAATATTGGTCTATAATTTCCTTTCTTGTAATGTATCAGGATTTCATATTAAGATTATGTTGATCTCTTAATGCAAGTTGGGGAGTGTTCCCTATTGTTCTGTTACATGAAAGATTTTGTGTAAGATTGATATTATTTCTTCCTTCATTGTTTGGAGGAATTGCCGATGAAGCCAGATAAGCCTGTAGTTTTCTTGTGGGAAAATTTTAAATTTCAGATTCAATTTCTTTAATAAAGGACTATTCAGATTTTCTATTTTTTCTAGTGGTAGGTTGTGTTTGTCTAGAAATGTGCCCATGTCAGCAAAGTTGTCAAGTTTACTATCATAAAGCTCTTCCCAACATTATTATGTTTCAATAAGATTAATAGTGATTCCCACCCCCCCCACCCCCGTCATTCCTGATATTGATAATTTATTTGTGTTTCCTTTTTTTCTTGAAAAATCTTGTTATGGACATATCAGTTTTATTTATCTTTTCAAAATTCAAATATTCAAATTGCCTTAGTTTATTTTTTATTTTTTGTCTCTTTTCTATTTCAATGATTCCCACTCTTATTATTCACCCCCTTTTTTTTTACTTACTTTACTTTTTCTTTTAGAAAATCTTACATCACTTTTAACTTTTCATTTCTAATACATGCATTAAACTATGTATTTCTCCCTATATGCTGCTGTACCTATATTCAATTAGTTTTAATATATTGTTTTTTAATCAGTTTCAAATATTTCCTAATTTTTATTTTATGTCTTGTTTGTTCCATGATTTATTTAAGTATGTTGCTTAACTTACAAATATTTGTAGATTTTAAATTTATTTTTTTCATTATTGGTTTCTAGTGATTCCATGGTGGTCAGAGAATATACTCCATATGATTTAAGTTCTTTGAAATGTATTCAGACTTGCTTTATGGCCTAGGATATGGCCTATTTGGATAAGTGGTCCATGCGTACTTGAGAAGACAGCGGTTCTTGAGTATAGTATTCTATATGTCAATTAGGTCAAGTTTTTTCATTGTGCTCTTCAAGTCTTCTATATTCTTACTGATTTTTTTTATACCTTTTGTATTAGTAACTGAAAGAAGGATTGTGAATTTCTCTATTTTTTCTTTAAGTTCTGTTATTAGGTGCATGCAAATTGAGGTTTATCATGTCTTCCTTTTAAAGTGACTATCATTATGAAATGTCCTTATTTATATCTAGCAATTCTTCTTACCATAAAGTCTATTGGTCTGACATTTCTCAAGACATACCCACTTTCTTTTGGTTAGTGCTTTTGTAGCATATCTCTTTTATTTACATTTAATATAATTGCTAATAGAGTTGGTTTCAAGTCTACCATTTTGCTATTTGTTTTATATTAAATCCAAAAGTTCTTTCTTGTTTTATTTCTCCTTTCTTGCTTCTTTGGTATTAGTCAGTTTTTACAAAAATACCTTCCCCTCTATTAGCTTATTTTGTTATACATTCTTGTGTGATTTTTCTAGTGGTTACCCCAAATATTTCAAGACATGCATCCTTGACTTATTACAACCTACTTTAAGTTAATGCCTTTAGCACTTCCCAAGTAATACAAGAACTTTACAATTTAATTCTCTCTCTCTTCTCCCATCCTTTATGCTATTTTTATCATATAATTTGCATCTACAGTATATATTATAACTCCCATAAGCATTTTTTAAAACCAGTTGCTAGCTTATGGATATGAGATCATTTGAAATGTGAGTAAATAGGAGCCAAGGAGACAAAATTCAGGATTGTAGAAGTTTAAAGGAAGGGACAAATTTCAGAGAATTTTTAGAAAAACAAATTGCAAAACTCAATGAGTAACTATATGTGGGGAGGACAAGGAAAGACAAGGCTTGAAAATGACTAGAGGTTATAAGCTTGAGACTCGGAGGAAACCGGTGCTGTGGATAGATCTGGGAAGACCAGGACTGGGGTGTTAGGGGTCGGGTCAGAAGGGAGAACACTGAGGTCAAGTTTCGAAGTGATTTTTATGTGAAATTGGGGCTTGAAAGGTAACCACTGGAAACGGAAGCTCAGACTGGGAAATAATCTAAATATAATAACACTTTTACTGGAAATTGTGTGAAAAATGGGTTTATCAGGGCACTGAATATAAAGAAGGAACATTCATTCATTCAACAAATCTTTGTCAAGTGTCTACAGTGTGCCTAGGTATGCTGGATGCTGAGACTATGACAGAACAAATCAGACAAAAGCCCTGTCCTCTTGGAGGTGACCTTCTAATGAGGATATAAAAGATGAGTAGCTGGAAAGACATCAATAATTGAAACAGAGGAGTGTGCTGTATATCATAAGCAGAATCTGTAAGGATGCTGTCCATGAAACCTAGGAGCTGGAAAAAAGCTTAAAGAAATAGTATTGAAGAAATAGCGTATTACAGCAGTTCCCAAACTCTGCTGTACTTTAAAAACCACCTGGGAGCTTTTAAAAATCCTGATGCCTGGGTTGTACCCCAACCTTGTTACATCAAAATGAATAGGGGTGGGTGCCAGGCATCAGCATTTTTTTTTAAGTTAGCCAGGTGATTCAAAGTTCAGCAACATTGGGGAACCACTGTCACGTGTCATCAAATTTAATATGCTATGAATTATATGAAAGAGAATACTGTCAATGAAGATCTAACAAAATGCTTAAGATGCCCTCATTGTAAGATGCGTTTCAATTTCAGAGATGTTAAAAATGGAAAAATAATCAGCATCTCAGAATTGGAGAAATACTGTGGTCATGAGTGAATGAGCAGCCATGGAATGAAAACCACTGGATCTTCCCAGGAGTGTACATGACCTTAGAAGAGAAGGAATAATTGAGTGTTGAATTCAGAACAGCACATGTTGTTCAAATGTTCAGTTTGTTTGGATAAGAAAATTAAACACAGACATTCCCACTATTACACCTCTTTCTAGGTTATCTCCCTTTTCTTCAATCATGAGGACCAGGGACTATGAGATCCCGCTGTGCCTGGAATGTGGACATTGTTTCCCAACCGTATTTCCTTAGTGCCAGCAATTCTCTTCTCAAAAGCTGGGCCACTGGCAGACATACATGCTGATATTTTAAGCTTTTGGAAAAGCTTCTGATTTCAAACTATACTGCAAAGCTGTAGTGATCAAAACAGTATGGTATCGGCATAAAAACAGACACACAGATCAATGGAATACAATAGAGATCCCAAAAATAAACCCATGCATACCTGGTCAATTCATTTACGACAAAGGAGACAAGAATATACAGTGAGGGGAAGGGAAGTCTGTTCAATAAATTGTGTTGGGAAAACTGGACAGCCACAGGCAAAGGAATGAAACTGAACCATTCTCTTATGCCATACCCCAAAATTAACTCAACATAGATTAAACACTTGACAGTGAGAACTGAAACCATGAAACTCGTAAAGGAAAACATAGGTAGTAAGCTCCTTGACAACGGTCTTAACGATGTTCTTTTTGTTGTTTTTTCTTTTTTTTTTTTTTGGTTCTGACTCAAAAGACAAGGAAAACAAAATAAAAAATAAACAAATGGAACTACCTAAAACTAAAAAGTTCTTGCACAGTGAAGGAAACCATCAACAAAGTGAAAAGGCAGCCTGCTGAATGGGAAAAGATATTTGCAAGTCATATATCCAATAGGGGGTTAATGTCCAAAATAGATAAACTCATACAACTTGATAACGAAACAAAAAAAATCTAATTTAAAAATGGGCAGAGGCTCTAGACATTTTTTCAAAGAGGACATACAGCTGGCCAATGGGCATTTGAAAAGATGCTCAACATCACTAATCATCAGGGAAATGCAAATCAAAACCATGAGATACCGCCTAACCATCACCCTGAGATATTTACTGCCTATTGGCTATCCTGAGGTGCTACCTCTCCTGCTTGATGAACTTCACAGGATTTTCAAGTGACACACACACACACACACACACACACGCACGCACACACACATAATCAGCCTTGAGGTCTCATCATTAGAGTCACTTTTAAGGGTCAACTAGAGACAAATCATTTGCTAAGACATGGCTTACCTGGAAGGGAAAACAAACTCACTAGCTAACCCCATTAGCCAGCTAACGTATCAGTTCTAAGTGGCTGTCCAAGTCCATTAAGAACCGTGTGTATCAGATTACATCATGACCCAGGCAGTGATCCCCAGCACAGAGGGCAAGGAAGACCCTAAAGCACTGGCACCAAGCTGGAGAAGCCTGATGCTGTGAAGTGGAGGCTCCTTCTGAGCCTGAGCCACCCCACCCTCACACACACACTCCCATACCACCCTCCACCACCTCCTCTGCCCCAACCCCTCTCCCCTTCCATCCAGGCCCTGGGAGGGTGTGCCACAGCAGGGAGGCAGGTAGAGACCACGTGGGCCATGGCTGAGAAATGTGTTAAGAAATAGACCAAGGAAAATGCCTGATAAGCATTTGGGAACAGTGTACCCTGGGAGCCAGCCAGGTTGTGGTGCAGGCGAGCCATCAGTGCAAGAAATCAGGGGTTTGTGTAATTATGACCCAGGAAATTGCATGAAATTAGTCCTGGCCACACTGAGAAATCAGTGCGGCTGTACCTGGCTAAGCCCCCAATGACTCCCCGCTCTGCTAGGGAAGCACTGAGCTCCTTCCGCTCTTGTGGGGTGTGACCCAATCGGTTCTGGC
This sequence comes from Hipposideros armiger, assembly GCF_001890085.2. NCBI lineage: Eukaryota > Metazoa > Chordata > Mammalia > Chiroptera > Hipposideridae > Hipposideros > Hipposideros armiger. The sequence goes on along the minus strand of NW_017731359.1, from coordinate 1,390,558 downwards.
CAGCTGTATTTGTATTTGTCTCTTCTGTGACACACACAGATGGCAGAAAAGTCAGTTATCTTTATCTCCACACATAGTACAGCCTCTGGCAGGGAGTATAATAAGATCTCAGCAACCGATTGTTGGAAGAATGAGTGAGCGAAAGAACAAATGAATATGGGTCAGCCCTGTTTTCTCTCTCTCTCTCTCTCTCTCTCTCTCTCTCTCTCTCTCTCTCATCTACATGCACATATGTATATGTGTGCATATAAATATGTATTTGTGTGTGCGTGTGTGTGTGTGTGTGTATGTGTGTTTAATGGTTTTATCGGAGTCTCAAATATAGTTGAACTTCTGACCCAACCACAGTGATTTCTTTTAGGTCCCCAGACTTGGGAGCCACACTTTTTGCTCTGTTGAGATAGGAAGATGTCACTAGATGCATTAAGGACAAAAAAATTCAATGTCCAAGAGAATGGCCAAAGGGTGACCAGTTTCTCAGACAACCAAGAACTAAAATGGCAGCACCAAGGTTACATGTCTTCCACATGCTCAGGGCAGGACTGGGTTCGTGCTGACCCAGGAAATGCTCTGACCCTCCAGGCACAGCTTTGTCTCTGGACCCACCAGGGCAACCCTAGTGATTAACGGGTATCAGATGTCACAGCCGGTTGCCTTCAATAATTGTAACTCCTTTTGTTTCCCATGGGACACTTTCCAAATGGAGTTTTCAGCACCTGGGAAACCTCTTCTTGGCCGGCAAGAATGCAAAGAGTTTGCATGTTTATTGCGTTCCCTCTCCTAAGGCCCTGCCCTTTGGAACCTTGCCTTTGCGTCACTGGCCAGGTATTTCACAAACCCGCTGTGTGCCAATTCCAGGTCATTCCCACACTGCTCCTGAACACACTCTTCTCAGCCCTGTCCCCTGGTGTCCTCTTACATGTGACAAGCCACATTAACTTCATTTCCCACATTTATAACCACAGTGTTCTTACAGAAATTTCCCAACTGCCAAGATTCATTCAATGCTAGAGAGTAGGTTACATGATAGTCTGAGGACATTCCCACAGTGTGCTGGCACCAGAAATCTGCACCTGGAGGAAAGAGAAACCCTGAAGTGTGTCTTAGCTAAGCAGAAAGCAGATAACATAGTTTGCAGGCAAATACAAGGTTACAGCAGATCTCAATCTGGCTTTTTTATGAGCTAGAATTAAATTTGGCTAAATATGAGAGAAAACCCCAATTAACAGTGACTCAAGCACGTAAGATTTTATTTTCTCAAAAGAGGTGGGGAAGTAAGCAGACAGAGCTGGTATTATCAGGTCTATGAAGCTCTTTCCAGTTTTTGCCTCTGGGGTGATCCTCAGTTCTAACATGGCTGCCAGAGCTGCAGCCATTATCCTCATGTTCCAGGCAGCAGAAGACTTCCCACAAGTACACACAATACTTTCACATATATGTCACTGGGTAGATTTTGGTCATATATCCACATCAGCTATAATGTAGATTCCCCTTTTTTTCTGGGAATACAGAATGTAGAACTGATTGTAAGACAACTGGCCTGATCTCTTCAGAGATGAATGTTCTAGATTTTAAAAGACTAAAGAGACATATAGGTGAGCCTTGATGGACAAGAGAAGATATTTTGAGGACAATAGGGAAAATTACAATATAGACTGAATGTTAGGTGATATTATAGAATCAAGGCTAATTTTTTTAGGTGTAATCATAAAATTATGTTTTATAGGAGCATGTTCTTATTTTTAGAAGATGCAGGCTATGAAGTACTTAAGAGAGAGGTGTCCTGACACCTACCACTTCCTTCGAAATTGTTCATCAAACTACAGTATGTAAAGAGGTAAAAGATTGATAGAGAAAACATGGAAAAGACAGTAAGAATGACTAATAGTAAAATAAGTGAAGGGATATGGATATTTATTATACTATTCTTTCCACTTTTCTGTATGTCTAAATTTCTTATAATAAAAATTGGGGAAGAGTAGTCCTCTGTTTGGTTTGGCTGTTCTGCAGTCTTTTTCACGTCAGGTTGACTGCCTCCTGGTGAAAGGGAATGATGTTCCTGTCGTACCCTAGAGCCTGTCTGTAAGTGGTGTAGTGAATCCCTCAGCCAGGGTGGATCTCAGAGCTGGTGAGTTGTTGGGGAGAGAAGATTGCATCTTGGCCCTTGACTTCTTGGAGGGTCTTCCCCATCACCCGGAAGGCAGCACAACAGCAAGGATCCACAAATGCCATATCTATTTGAGATAAAAACATGGCAGGAGATAGAAAATGAATCCAAAACATCTTAGTGGAGGCATCAGCAGTCTATCAGGACACTACTCGGAGTAGAACAGAGGCTAGACTTGCCATTAGGAGACTCTGTCCTCCCTCCACCATTTCTGTTCTTATCACCTTGGAGCAGGCACTTTAGTTTCCTCATCTGTAAAATGGGGATCATAATCACCACCTCACCCACCTCCAGGGCTGTCTGAGGATCAAAGAAGATATGTGTGATTTGCTGTAAACTTACAAATGTACAAGCTTATTAGGAAAATGACCTTGCTTGTCCCCAAACTACTTCATCCTATTAGTAGTCTCCCATGCAATTACCCTCAGACACCAGGACCAAACAAAGTTTTTCAGAATTCTGCTTGTGGTGGTTTGGAAAGATCTCCACAAATTTCTTTGACATTACTCCCTTCAAAAAAATGGAACCTGGGCTGGCTGAGTGGCGCATTGGTTAGGAGTTGGCTTGGGATGCCAGCTCTGAGCAGCAGGGTCCCACTTTGGATTCCACATGAGGGCCAGTGACGCTGCGCCCTCTACAGCTAAGATGGTGAACAACAGCTCAACCTGGAGCTGGGCTTCCGTGAGTTGCCAGTGACGGCGTAGGCTGCAGTGCGGCTGGCCGGCAGCTGGCGTGAGCTTTCATGAGCTGCCGTGAGCTGCCATCCAATGGCAGGCGAGTAACTGCCTCACCTGGCAAGAGCACAATGATAATACCAACATGGGCCAGTGCAGCAATGTCCTCCACAACTAGACTGAAGAACAAAAGGACAGCAACTTGTCTGTTCCCCTTCCCCAATTCCCCAATAAAATCTTAAATAAAAAAAAAAAGGAAACGAAATTCCCCTCCCCTTGAGTGTGGGCTGGACTAAGTGACTCACTTCTAATATAGGGCTGTCAGAGAAAATACACGGTGCCCAAATAAATTTGAATTTCAGATAAACAACAAATAAATTTTAGTATAAGTATGTCCCAATTATGGTATGGGATATACTTATACTAACGTGTGTTCCTTGTTTATCTGGAATTGAAATTTAACTGGGCATCCTGTTGTTTTTGTTTGTTTTACTAAAGCTGGCAACCCTATTCTAATGAATAGAATGAATGTGGCATAACTAACAATGTTTGACTTCTGAGACCAGGTCATAAAAGGCATTGCAGCTTCCACCTTGCTCCCTCTCAGATCACTCACTCTGGGAGAAGCCAGAAGCTGTGGCGTGAGGACACTCTGGCAGCCCTATGAAGTGATCCACTGACACTTCCGGCCAGCAGCCAGCACCAACTCATGAGCCACATGAGTGACCCATCTTGCAAGTGGATCCTCCAGCCCGTTAAACCTTAAAGGACTGCAGCCCTGGCCAATGTCTTGATTAAATCCGCATGAGAAACCCTGAGCCAGAACCACCCAACTAAGCTGCTCCTGAATTCCTGACGCATTGGCACCACGTGGGATAATAAATGATTATTGTTTCAAACGTCCACGTTTTGGAGCCTCTGGCTCAGCCCCAGCTGGCCCTGTGGTTCCTACAAAATGTTCCCCACCTTTGCGGGGCTCCCAGCTTTCATCACCACGCCCCTCTCTACCACCTTCTATCAGACCAACGACGTGCCCAGGGCGTTTCTATGAAAGCTTCTTCTAAAAAGTAATGGCACACAGTATGAAGCCTAACTGTTAAAAGGAGATAAATTTTTGAGGAAAAAGGAACTAATAATATTCTTCAGAGGTCCCATGAGTCCCTTTACCCACATCAGAAGGAGGCGCTGAGGCCTTGGGGCCCAGCTCTGCTGATTCCTAGCTCCTTTAATCTCTCAAAGCCCTGGTTTCATCTGCAAATACAGGCCTGGTGATACCTATTTGCAGGACTTTATGATGATTAGAAATATCAAAAAGACCATTTACTAGGAGAGTAGGTGCGCTAAGCACTGCTGCACTTCATATTTAATCCTCATGACAACCCTTCAAGATGGGTACTGTGCTCCCATTTCACACGTCAGGAAACTGAGGCACACACGTACATGACTGTCCGTGGCTAAGAGGTACATAACGTGCCTGGCACGTAGTACGCATCCTTGTAAAAGTTGCTGTTAAGGGATCATTTAATCCTCCAAACCACTGTTTTTGCAGGAGAGAAAAATGGAGCCTCAGCAGGGTTTGGTGAATTTCCTGAGGCCTACTGCAAGTCCACACACTCCCCCGACCCACAGTGAGTCATGGAATCACCAGCACATCCCTAGGACCCTCCTGTCCCCACCCTGGCTGGGATGTCATTCTCCTGATATTACCTCAGCCTTCCCCCTGCTGATGCTCCTGGCTCATGGGAATTGGGGAGTTACAAATCACTGCCTCCAGATGGGATGGGCCAGACATCTAAAATTGGAGGCCTTCATTCACATCTGGCCTACACACCAGTTTTAATGGACTGGCACGACATCAGCTCAAATTTAAAACACTTGAGATAAAACATAAACCATGCAGATTTCCACCTTCTCTGATGAGATGAAATGCTGGCTGGCTCTCCTGGGTGCAAGCCACCTGGAGCTGAAGAGCAGGGTCTTTTAGAGATGGGACTTGTTTGGGGGGAAAGAGGTAGACAGCTTTTATTTGGGGGCTATATTGTTTAAATTTCTTTATGAGTAGGTATTATCTTCATAGTAAGACAAAAGCCAGGGAAAAGATCTTGGAAAAAGATAGCAGGAGACTGGATGCTGGCTTCTTGGCAAAGAGTGAGTGGGCAGAGAGAGGGCCAGGCTGAGGCCAACATGGAAAGATGAGGCTACAGGACACATTATCACTATTGCAGCTACATACCTCTCCACAGAGCTACCGAGAAATCAGATTTAAAATACAACCTGTACTGAGGTGATGGGAACAAAGGTGATTTTGTTGGCTGTGAAGACATGCCAGACAGCAACAGTGCTTCCCAGACAAGGTTTGCAACTTCTCTTTACCGTTTGCTTTTCGGTATTGAAGAGTAGCATTTCTCTAGCTCATGACTATACCTCTTCAGACTCTTGGCCAGTATCGCCAAGCACCTTGAGAACCTGTCTGCCGATGGCACCCCAAGTCACAAACATGAAAGCAGGAGACAGCAACCACATTTCTTGTGATGGGTAGAATTGTCTTCCCAAAATTAATATGTTGAAATCCTATCTCCCCAATACCTCACAGTGTGACCTTATTTGGAGACAGGGTCTTTACAGAGGTGATCAAGTTAAAATGAGGTCATTAGGGTGGGCCCTCATCCAGAATGACTGGTGTCCTTCCTTGTAAGGGATCAGGACACAGGCAGAGGGAAGATGATGTAAAAACACAGGGAGAGCACAGCTATCCACAAGCCCTGTTCTTACAACTTTTGTCTATGTTTGAAATATTTTCAAAATAAAGTTAAAGCTTAAATAACAATAAAGATAGAATGAAAGAGTCTCAAGCTCCTGGGAAGGCCACTGCAGACCCAGGTAGCAGAGGCCCTCCAGAAAGGGCTGGGATTTCAGTCCAGGTTTTAAATGGCTTTATTTTTTTCCGTGATTTTTCTCCCCCACCAGTATCTAATGTCCTTGTAATATTACAAGATCCTGGATTTGAGTCTGGAAAAAATCCTGAATGCAGTTCATGATCTGACAAGTGACCAAAGAAATGTATTGATTCTGGCGACCCTCACGATTGGTTTCCAGTCCAAACAGGCTGCAGAGAAAGGGCTCTTGTAGTTTGGGGGATGTGGCCTGAGACAGAGTCCCTTCTCTCTTGATCCAGCCACAAAGGCTCGCTTGATTTCATGGGAAAGTTCCGGATCACGCTTCCACTGACAATGTCCTCACCTCCGATGATCCGCTCCAATGGCATCTGTGACTCGGGTAAAACCCTGCTCCCTGGAAAAAGAGAAAACAGCAATTTCAGCAAGTGGTGGGCCCTATTCTACAGGAAGTCCACACTCACCTGGGCTCTGTCTGCTCCGTAACTGCACCTGCCTTTCTCTCTCTCTCCCGAACACACACCTCATGCCCCCTACACTGTCTTCACCCAGAGACCTAGAGACATGAACACCCAGGGCTTCAGATTCTAAGTATAGGCAGCTCCCTGACACCAAGCCAATGGTACTGAATTAATGGGAAATACCACCAGAATGCCTCTATAAATGCCATCGCCTTGGAAGTCAAAGGAGCAACAGAGGAATTTTCCCCTGCGTTCACAGTGTACTCCTTAAATCCTTTTTGCATGAAGAATAAAGCCATAAATAGCATCCCTTTGATTTGAGTCATTCTGAATTGATACCATTATTAACTTCAGTTATAAGCCACACGTGGCCTCACTCACTTCAAAAGGGCCTCCAGCTCCCGCTTGACTCTGCCCACTACAGGCGGACCCCGGTAGGTGAGGGCTGTGTACAGCTGCACCAGGGAGGCCCCCGCCCGGATCTTCTCCAGCGCGTCCTGCCCACTGCTGACACCACCAACCCCAATGATGGGGACGCTGCCTGCAGAGAAGCACAAGGTGACACCATGAGGAAGGACGGACGACGTGAGAACCAGGAGCTCCGTTTGGCTTCAGCCCTCAGCTGCCCTGCTGAGTGCAGCAGTTCAGGGAACACTGATTCTGTTCAAGACCCCAGAGCCAGAGCCACACACAAATCTGAAGACACCGTCACCGACTCCTTGCCTTGGGTGAGTGCGTACATCTCCCGGATGGTTTGCGTTGCTAAGTCCCGGAGGGGCTTCCCACTCAGCCCTCCTGTTTCAGAGCGCAGGGCCCCCTGGAGGCCAGCAGGGCGACTCACTGTAGTGTTCGTGACAATCAGTCCATCGATGCCCAGCTGCAGTGTGAGACAGAGAAAAGAAGCCTCCAGGTGTGGCACTGACGGATGCAGAGAAGCTTCCCTGGAGGGTCTGAGACAGCAGCCAGGCCAGGCCCCCGCACCTACAGCCCCAGAAGCAAGACCTCACTGTGCTGCTTGAACAAGTGTCAGAATGAGCCTCAACACGGCAACAGTTGCCATCACATAGTGATCACCTCTAATGTTCTATTAGGACAGGGTTTAATCCTTACAACAACCCACTTCAGAGTGTCCCGTCCAAGGCCTCCAGGTGGTAAGTGGTGGAACCAGGATTTGAACCCAGGACTGCCGGGCTCGATCTGTTTCCACCACTCTCCTATGACACAGACACCTGGTGTTAGACTGAAGAGAAGGAATATGGGCATACCTCGGAGATATTGCGGGTTTGGTTCCAGACCACTGCAATAAAGTGAGACAGTGAGCCATAATCCTTTTGCTGGTGGGGAGGGTGGACACGGGGTGGGGGTGGAAGGGGGTGGAGGGGATGAGAAGCATGAGAAAAAGACACCAAACCAGCCCTCAGTATCACACAAAGGAAACCACAGACTGCCATCTGGACTAGCCCAGCCAAAAGGGTCAGATACTCCCCAGTCCCGACTCGCACCTCTCTCACCACACTGGCAATATCCTCCTTGTCCTGGGCCGTGAGGTCTGGCGCAATCTTCACCAGCAGGGCTGGCTTCTGTGCCCCCTTCAAGGCATCCCTCTCCTGCAGCACCTAGAGTGACACATGACCAAGATGGGGACCCCTGAGACCACAGCCTGAGTGAGGGTGCAACTATGACCTGCCATAGATAAACTGAAGCATAAGCAATAGCTCCTTTTTGGGAGACAAAGCCCCCAGTTATGCACAAGACCCCATCAAGGCGAATTCGATTCCATTCCGTTGAACCAACAGACCCCCAAGCTTGAGTCCCTAATGTGGTCATTGACATCAGCTAATGTATTAAGGTTTATTTAGACTTTTGTTCCTAAAAGAGATAACAAGGTAATCCTGTCACAAGCACTGTGATGAAAAGTCATTCAATTCATTCATTCATTCAATGTGCTACATGCTAGGGACAGTGTAGTAAAATGAGAGACACGGTCCCTCTCACAGACCTTATGGTTTAAAAGCAGGGACAGATAACTGAGCAATTAATTACTATTGAGCATAATCAGTGTTGAGATTAGGGGATTAGAGGTACAGTGAGGGGTCCTGACTGGTCCAGGTGCTAAGGACGGCTCCTGGATAATGACATTGAAGCTTTGCCCTGAGAATGAACAAGTGGGTAGGACAGGCTAGTGGAGTGGGACCTGGTGGTGTAATTGCCCACCTTGGTCAGCAGGTGGCGCAGCTCAGCCTTTCCCTGAAGGCTCCGCAGCCCCGCGGTGTTGGGACTGGACACATTCACGACCAGGTAGTCAGCCAAGGGGCCCAGGACGCGCACCCCCTCTGCGTAGTCCGAGGCAGCGTCCACCGAGGTCTTGTTCTTCCCCAGGTTAATCCCCAGCGGCAGCCCATCTGCAAATACCGCTGGTCAAGCTTTCGTCCCCACACACCATTTCCTTGACATGAACAGCCCATGGACACGGCCTTCTAGGCCTTCCCCTCCAGTGATAACTTCCCACACCAGCTGACAAATACTGTGAACTGCATGGTGCTGCTTCCTGCTGAGCAGGAAACAGCTCACCACCTTTGTCTGCATAGCAATGTTTGGGCAACTACACGATGTTTTACTGCATTGTGCCCTTGTTCTTCTTAAAAATTCAATAGAATATGGAGAAATTCGGAATGCAAATAATAGTGATAAAAAGGGTAGGGCTCAAAAACATAACACAACTGAGAACAGACAGAAATTAATAGGTGTGTCAGAAGGGGCAACTGTTTACTTTCAAGGGCTGCTCGTTGGACTTGGGTGGAATGACTGGGTGTGCAGTTGTGAATAAAATCCAAAATTAAGAATATGCATAAAATACTGGAAAACATTTTCAATTATCATGCCTAGAATGCAAAGGTATAATTATTTTATGATTTCAGTTCTCTGAGAAGGGCCTCCCCCTTATAACTAGGATGACCATATATCCCAGTGCTCCCAGGACAGCCATGATTACTCCTGTAGCCTGGGCACAATTATTAATGCCTGCTCCCCTTTCACTCTCCAAAGTGTCTCAATTTGCACAGTAAGTAATACAGCCATTTTACTTAAAAAATGGGAGCATCAGGGCCGGCTGAGTGGCGCGATGGTTAAGAGCTGGCTTGGGACGCCAGAGGGCCCCGGTTCGGATCCCACATATGAGGGCCAGTGACACTGCCCTCCACAGCTAAGATGCTGAACAACAGCTCAACCTGGAGCTGGGCTGCTGTAAGTCGCTGGCGACAGCGTAAGTTGCAGCCCCTGTGGCAGTGGGTTGCCATGGGCTACCGTGTGTAGCCAGCAGCCAGCAGCCAGCATGAGCGGCCAGCGGCTGCCGTGAGCGGCCGTCCAGAAGCCGGCAACTGATGTGCCTCGCCTGGGAAGAGCGCAATGATGGTGCCAACTTGGGCCAGTGAAGCAACGTCCTCCACAACTAGACTGAAGAACAAAAGGACAGCAACTTGTCTGTTCCCCTTCCCCCAATTCCCCAGCACTGTTCCCATCCAATTCCCCAATAAAAATCTTTAAAAAAAAAAAAAAAAGGAGCTTCACTTGACTTGCATTTTAGACTCAGAAACAGGCAGTGTGAAAGCAAGGGGTTGTTTGTACTACTTCTCCTAAGCTATCATCTTATCTGTATAGACCAATAGTACGTCAATGGTACTGGCTACTATTCCATCAGTTAGTTGGGAAAAGACCTGAAACATCAAGTTAGCTCACAAAACGTATGTCAAGTCAGGAACGATCAAAGAACAACATCTAGTCCTGCTAACCCCCTTCTCATGCCCTAAAGGTAGTCACCCTTTTATCATCAGCTTGAAAGTAAATGAGATTTTTGTAGTTAAGTGTGTGTGTGTGGGGGGGGGGCTAGAACCCATTAGACAGGTTATATAACAAGGTCTCCATGCATCCTGAGACTAGAATCCATCAAGCCAAGGGCATTTGGAAGCTGTCATTCTTTTCCACATAGGTAAACTGGCTTGAAAGAGAGTATCACTTTCATGTAGCTAATGGATCTTTCATTAGCAGTCATCTGCCCAAACTGACAAGATTTTGGAGTTAGAAGTTGCTGAATTGCTCTATCTCCAAAGGGCACCACAGCCTTTGTCAGTTGACTTCTTTTGCATGGTGCTAGCGATAAGCTGTCCTCAGGGCTTCTAGCTGCTGGTGAACAGTGTGTGTGGGGCTCTGCTATAGGATGTTGCTTCACTGCAATGAATGTTAGCGCCAGAGTGGGGGTGAGGGGATGGGTGAGGGAGAACAGGGGAGAGAGCTGGTGTGAACACTGTGGACAATGAAAAGGAAAGGGGAACAAGAAGGCAGAAGAGTATCGCAAACCGTGCAAGTCATGTTATGACCTTCCAAGTTCCCCAAAAGTTCTGTAGTACAGCAGGGTCTAGTTCTGTCACAACCAAGGATTTCCAAACACATCACTTCCTACTCCCTAAATCACAGATTGCTAACAGCCTCGGCCCTTTCAACTTCCTTCCTGAAATAAATCTGATATCCAGGGGTTTTTCTCATTTTGCCACCAGGACATCTATTGAGACTAAAACTTCCTGGAAGGAGCTCCAGAGGGATCCAACAAGGAGAAAGGCCCTGTCCCCAAACAGTCCCAGCGGGCACCTGGGAAGGTGTGGTGAGAACAACACAGCCCTCCCCCACTGAATGCATCCTGAGGGACAGACAGCAGAGCGGAGAGCGCCAAGGAATAAACATCAGCATATCCGAAGGCGGCCTTCAAAAGTGCATGGTATTCCAGACTCCCAAATGCCAAGAGTAGTTACCCGAAGTAGGGAAGAGTGTGAGTAATTTTAATTTTCTTCTCTATGCTTCTCTATAGTTACTAATGCTACTATAATTAACATGCTTATTTATACAATGGACAGGACAACAGAGCAGAACAAGGAAAATGGCGCTCAAGCCATGCCCACATCTCACTGCCTGTGTGATTACAGGGGGGCACTCTGCTTTGCTCACTTCCAAGCTGCCCCAGTGAAGATATAACATAGGTTACATAACAAGGCAAAAACTAAGTGCACCTTTGCTGAGTTGTGAAATTCCGTTGGAACCAGGACAATTCCTCTGGGAGAGGAACCCTGAGTTCTGTAGTGTTTTTTCTATTGCTCAATCATGTCTGTCACTAGGAATGTTCCTGACATTTCTCCCACATTTTTCTCCCACATTTCCTCCCAACAAATGGAGAAAGCCCCTCTAATGCAGCCCCACTTTACCTTCTGTGAGCCTGGCCTGCATCTGCTGTCTGGCCCGTAACCTGTGTTCCACCACAGAGAGCCCGTGACTGTTAAATCCATATCTGTAACACACAAGCAGATGGGGAAGGGACAAGTTGAGCCCTCAGCCAAAAGGCGGAGACTTCAGAGACATACATGGTTCCATACACACAACTTTTAAAAGCAGAAAAGAAAAAAATGAGAGTTAGTTCTTAAGATTTCCAAGGTCTAAACATCCTCGACCTCCTAGAGAACTTGTCAGAACACTATCAAACACAAAGGGAAAGGGAAATTAAAATTTGCAAACAAGCCACCCAGCTAACTAGCACTGGATACAGCCTGGACTCGGCCGCATAGCTGCCCCAGCCTTGTCTGGGTCCAGCCCCCACTCCTCTTTATCTATGCACCCCACACACACACCCAGCAGAGCCCTCCCCACTCGGACAATACCGTCTTTCCACCTCCTGCCTGTGCTCCATTAATGCACCTCCTGCCACTCCATTTCCCCATCCTTTCTGCGAATTAAAATCGTCTTCTCTTCCTGGCTCTCACCAAATGCTCCCTCTCCCTCCTTCCATAAAGCTCCCAGACACAAATGATCCCGCACCTCTTGGCATTCACGGAGCACTTTGTACCGATCTTTCTCCTGGCTTGGGGTCTATATGTACGCTTACCCTACTGGGTTATGATCTTCTTGAGGACCAGGGACATGTCTTACTTCTCCATCACCCCACCACTAGACATTCCACAAAGGCAGTGACCTCATCTCTCTGGCTCACCTCTGTCTCTCCAGCCCCACTTGTGGGTTGTTGACCGATTGGCCATTCCCCCGATACTGGATGGAAATGGCAATGACTCCTTTCCCAGCCACACTAGCCACTGAAGCATGACCATGTGACTGGGCGTGGTCACTGAGACACAAGGTGATGCCTACTGGGAGCCACTCCCCCCAGTATCTAGGCTTTTCTCCCTTTCTGCTCTCAGATGTCCACATGCGAGGACACAACGCGTGTAGCTGGGGAGCCATCTTACAAACAAGAGGGTAAGGTCCAGAGAAGTTGGACCAGAGTCCTGACATTGCCCTGCTCCTCCACCAACCCTGGACTGCCTACTACACCTGTTCTGAGAAGAAACTAATAACAAATGCCTATTGTTTAAGCACTTTGTTACTTGCAGCCAAAAACACCTCACAGATAGAGTGGTGCGTGCGTGCATTTGCTGCGTTGCTGAGTGAATGGATGGATTTATTCATTAAGTTTATTGAGAGTGCCAAACAGAGCAAGGAGGCTGAACACTCAGCGCCCCAGAGCACAGGCTGTCCTCTCTCGGCCCCTTCCCATCTACAGGATTCTGCCAAGAACCGTGACCCTGGAACCTCCAGTGACTTGGACGCTCTGAAGCTATCGATCCTGGCCTGCAATGTAGCAGAAGAATCAATAACTTGATGGCTAATGCTGGAAATTTTCCCTGAAACAAACACAATAAAGCGGGAAGTGCAGCCTAATAAACTTCCCATAGGTCAGTCTTCCAGAAAGCCAGTAATGGCCCCAAAGATGCCTATCAAAATCTCCCCAAGGAGGCGCTTCACAATTCTGTTACCAAAAAATAGGACCTTCTTCACTTGCTGGGTTTGCTGTTGGGAAAATTGCCCGGGGATTATAAAGAGAAGGTCTTTACACAATCTACAATACAAGGATCTCTCTTACTAAAATCAGCTGCATAGGTTGACTATTAAATTTTCCAATTTACTAAAGGCTAGGGCTATACTGTCCAATACAAGAGCCACTAGCCCTATGTGTCACTGAGCACTTTAAACGTGGCCAGTCCACACTGACAGGGGCTGAAGAAAAACACACACTCGATTTGGAAGACTTGGTACAAGGAAAGGAAAGTAAATAGCTAATGAATCATTTTTATGTTGATATGTTAAAATGATATGGGGGGAGGTAGAAAAGGGTAAAAGGAGTCAAATATATGGTGATGGAAGGAGACTTGACTTTGGGTGGTGGACACACTGCAATATACAGATGATGTATTATAGAATTATATACTTGAAACCTATAATTTTATTAACTAATGTTACTGCAATAAATTTAATAAAATTAAAAAACAAATGATATTTAGAATATATTAAGTATTTCAATTAAATATAATTATTACAAATAACTAAATAGGATATACTACTGAAATTAATTTCACCTATTTCTTTTTACTATTTTATCATGGCTGCTAGAATATTTTAAATTACCTATGGGGCTCGCATTATATTTCTACTAGACAGTGCTGGGCAAAGGCATTGGAGTAAAAATGTGGAAAAAGCACCAACTCTAAAGTCAAATACACCTAAATCTGTACCCAACCTCCCACGCTTATGGTCTCGTGGTTGTAGCTGTTATGTAGTTCTCCAGGCCTCAGCATGTGTACGTGTTAAACTGAAATCCCCAAACCTGCTTTTATGCCTGGCACATGGTATATGCTCACTATGATTCCTGAACATTCCAAGTGACAGAATATCCACACTGCGTGACAGAATAAAACATCCCGAGCACCCTGCTGGGAAGAAGGCATCCTTGTTATCTCTGGGCCACTCACCTACCTGTTAATGACGGCTTGGTCCTCTGGGAGGCGGAAGACTCTGGGTTTGGGGTTTCCCTCCTGAGGTTTTGGGGTAACACTGCCTATCTCAACAAAACCAAAGCCCATCTTGTAAAGTCCATCCACAGCCTCTCCATGCTTGTCAAATCCTGCAGCAATTCCTACTGGGTTTCGGAACTTATGGCCCAGGACTCTCACTTCCTAGGAAGAGGGAGACAAAGTCAGAGGTATACAAGGCTACACCAGTGTTTCTTACGGTGTGGTTTCTGGCACATCTACGTCAGAATTCCCCAGGGAGCTTGTTAGCCATCCAATCCCAGGACCCATCTCCAAACTAAGGAATCAGAATTTGGGGGGGATGGGCAGAATGGAACTCTGAAGGAATCTAGTTTTAATGGCGCTCTGCAGGTGATTCTGATACCTGCTGGAATTCAAGAACCATCAGGTTTTGTCATCCATCACCAAGACTGAGGGAAAAAACTGTGTTTCCACCATGGGTTGAACAGGAGATGGACACTATGTTTTCCAGTTAGTTAACATTCATCCCTTCTTATCCACTATCCTGGTGGGAGAGAGTGGCCCATTGGTGTCAGCCTCTAGCCAGTGCTATTCTGAAACAGAGTGTCAAGCAGCAAAGTCCTCGAGCCAGTTTAGGAAGTCAGACCCAGCTGGGTCCCTCCTCAACCAGGCTGATCCAAAGCCCCAGTGGGGCACTAGAGGGAGCAAAGTGCTCTGCTAGGCAAAAGTGACTGCTGGGCTCCAGAACCAGGCTGTGGTTGGAGACAGGTTCTTCCCTGTCAGACACTCTTATCCCACTCTTTACTCATTTGTGTTACACCAAGTTCCAGGATGCCCAAACTAGCAGTTTGGGATGGGGACAGCTTAAAGGAAAGAATGCTCTTTCTGATTCTACAGTGCCCTTCAGGGCTTACATATGGTACGTCAGGGATAATGCCGCATCTGCTCAAAACTGCAGGATGGGGAAGTGAAAGGAATTCTAAGACAAAAAGAGGAAATGCAGAGAAAGACCCCTCTGGTTTATAATACTGACCCTTCCCCAAAGAGGTCTGTGTGCTTCTTGTTTATTGTCCTCATGTCACAGCATTCTGATGTCCCCATGTGGTAAGAAGTCTCTCAGATGGAAACTGGCAGGGCTTACAGGAGGATGCAGATCCTCGGACATGGATTCTTCTGTTGTGTTTGCTGCTGTAACCCTGGCACCCAGAACGGCAGCAGGCACATGGTGGGGCCCATGTGTTAACGCAGGACTGAATGATGCTGAGACAGGTTTTTACATGCTTTCCTCCAAGGGCTTGGCTAGACATGCCCATGTCACATTAGATGTTTAATGACTCTGGCATGTGTCTACATTTTGCAGAAGTGAAGACTGAGCTACCTAAGACCTCAGCAAGGCAGGCCAGTGGCTAAGGAGATGGTTGCCAAGTCAGACTCCATGGGGTTGAATCCTGGCTCAGCACTTCCTAGCTGTGTGACTTTGGGTAAGTCACTTAACTACTCACTGCCTCAGTTTCCTGATCTGTAGATGGGGAATGACAGTGTTTCATCAGGGCTAACTCGGGACTCTGATTTTTCAAAAGGATTGGCCCCACCTGTGTAAACTAGGGGACACTGACCTTCACTTTGTATGGCACAAGGTCACCTACCAGCATGTCAGAGTCTTGAAACGTGGCACGAGGAATGAGCCCCAGGGAGGTGACACGAACAGCCAGCCTATGGGCTGACTCGGGGTCCAGCAGCCCTTGTAGAGTCGGCATCAAGTGTTCAGCATAGAAATGCTCATCCCCCGTGGCCGTCAGGTAGGAGGCGAAGAGAAGTCCTCCGCCCCCCAGGATGATCAGGGCATCCTGGGCTCGCTTCTGGAAAAAAAGAGCCCATTGGCACTCAGGGCCCAGCTGCAACACCCTCTCTGAGCCCTTTACACCCACACACAGAGGACATACTGATATGTCACATGAAGTGATGTCCCTAGCTTTCTGCTAACATTGGTCTCCTTCATTTCTAGTCTTGCTCACACATAAGCCTCTATAATCAGAAGCTGTAACTACACTTCTGCTGACATACACTCATCTGGCCCTGAAGAACTCCGGGCCAAAGGTTTCAATACTGAGGACAATACTGGCCCCTAAGGGACACGTGGTGGGCATGTGGGGGGGATGTTAATAGATTTAATGGGCAGGAATCAGCAAAGTCAGACATCCTGCATTGGTTTAGACTTTCTGGCAGATAAATTGTGCTGGTCCTGTATGACTGTTGAACATCCTACTGACATGCAGTAGATAAAAAATATCTACTTATATTATCTGAGCCTAGACCCAAACTATATTTCACCAAATACACACAAACTATCTCCTACACAGTTTTTAAGTCCATTGACTTTTCCAGGAATACAATTACCTTGTAAACTGAGGGA